>NC_133366.1:19256243-19481243 GCF_049309525.1 Garra rufa
TAAAATGTAATATATTTCTGAAATAACAATGTAGTATATAATTATAAATAAATAATTTGAAAATTTTATTTTTATTTTAATTATCTATCCCCCCCCCCCTTGTTTCCTTTGATTTTTAAATGTTTTAGAACATTTTTAAAAGTTTCTTGTGCTCAAAAAGACCTCATTTTTTAATATAAAAATACAGTAAAAATAGTAGTTTGAAATATTAACTTTTTAAGTAACTGTTTTTATTTTAATATATTTTAAAATGTAATTTCTGTAATGCAAAGCTGAATTTCAGCAGTAATTTGAAATACTTATTTTTTTCCTAATATTCTTAATTTTGATCAATGAAATGTTTCCTTGCTGAATAAAAGCAGTAATTTCTTTAAAATATGATTTTCTTTGACAGTATGTAACATTTTCTTAAAATTAATTTTTAATGTTGTCTTTAGCAAATCTCAAAAATCATTATGCGTCCAAATTTATGCTTTAAAGTATTTAAGTGAAATGTTTTGTCAATACATTATAGAACCATAATGTGTCGTGAAATAATTATCAGGTAAAGACAAGAATTGTAATATTATTGCATCCCCATTTGAATTTTTAATGAAAAATTGCTTGCTTTAAATGCGAAAAAATAAGAGTTGTCGTGCCCTCTCTGTTAAAGTGAAAAGTGAAAGTGCGTTGTAGTCGTCCTAATGAAGCGTAGGGGGGAAGGGGAGCTTAAATCTGACAAGTCAGCAAACCTTCTCTTTTCCTGCTGACCTGTGCTCCTATCTGTCTCTCGCTCTCCCTTTCTCTCTCTCATGTGTTCTCCACGCCACTTCCTGTCTTGCTTTCTGATTCCTGCTATTAAGCTAGATGGATTTGCTCGTCAGTCTCAGGGTGTGATTGGTCTGAATGGCCCATCTTCATCTCATCTCTCTGTGCTTCTCTGCTCTTGAGCGTTTGATTATGTCTGCCCTCCCTTCCCACATGTCACCCTTGGATTGGAATAGCACAAACAGTTCCTGCTGAACTGGCAGAAAAAGCTCTTACCTTATCTTGTCTCTCCCTCTTCCATCTCTTGCAAGTAAAAAGGTCAGGCTGCTTAATGTACGCTAGCCGCAAGTAAACCAAAATGACTTGGTGAGGTGCATCAACCATTCCTGTGCACATTTTTATGGGAGTATCTGCGGAATTCATTTAATCATGGTAAAATGTGTTAAGACTCTGATCGTAACTTAAATCTGTGCATCATTAATAATTAACTACTGATGGTTTTGTAAGATAAATTACATGTATTCAACATGAGATTGGAGCATTATCTATGGAAGCCTGTTTCTACCATGAATAAAAACTATAAAAGGTATTTGCGACTTTATCTCACAACTCTGACTTTTTTTGTTTTGTTTTGACTTTTATTCTCAGAATTGTAAGATACAAACTTGCGGTTGTTACAAACTGGAAACTTTGAGAAATAAAGTCAGAATTGCAAGATAAAATACAGAATTGTGGCTTCATAACATGCAATTGTGAGTTCTTAAGTCAAAATTGTGACATAAACTTGCAATTCTGAGAAAATAGTCTTTTTTCCCTTGAAAACTAGACTTATAACTCGCAAATGCAAATTTATATTTTCTCACAATTGTGAGAAAAAAGTCAGAATTGAAAGAAAGTCAAAATTGTGCATTTATATCACAATTCTGACTTTATGACTCGAAATTGCAAGTTTATCTCTTATTTCTGAAAGTTACGAGTTTATATCTCAATTCTGACTTCATAACAAGCAATTGCAAGTTTATTTTACAATTCTGGGGAAAAAAGTCAGAATTACGTGATATAAACTCACAATTACGAGAAAAAAGTCAGAATTGTGAGATACAAACTCACTATTGTGAGAAAAAAAGTCTTTACACTTTTTGACTTTTTCTTGTAATTGCAAGTTTATTTCTTAGAATTGTGAGTTTATGTCTGAGAATTATGGAAGTTTGCATCACTTTTTCTTGTTATTGAGACTGTTTCTTAGAATCGTGAGTGTATTTATGAGAATTAATAGTTTGTATCTCACAGTTCTGACTTAATAACAAACAATTGCGAGTTTATATTACAGTTCTGAGGAAAAAGTCAGAATTGTAAGATGTAAACTCAATTGCGAGAATTGTATGAGAAAAAGTAACAATTCGCTTCTTTTTTTTTTTTGTAATTCAGTGTCAGAAACGGGCTTCCATAATTATCCAGACTTCTGGTATTGGGGCACGTTATTCCAAGCGGAAAAAATTGTCATAATTTTCATGGGATGCTTAACCTCTGACATTTTCATATTATTGACTGGCGGATTTTTAAGAATCCAGTTCATTTCGAGTGGATATAAAACTGCTTGCCGTTTTGTCTCATTGAATATAAATGAGTATCTTTCTTCACTCAGAAATGCATCATAGTGTTTTTAGTTTGTAACTTTAAATGTTAGTTTTATACACATTTATGTGTCCAATTTGGTTCTGAGTACATATTATTGTGTAAACTCTCTCTTTTGAAAGTTGTCTTCAAGAAAGTTTGTTTGAAGCTTGTGAAGAGTTCATTTTGTTGTCTAATATTTTCCTATCCTTAGCAAATTGTTGAGGTGAAAAGATGGAAGTATGCTGTATTTACTTAAAATAGCCTTTGAAATCATTAATACCATGTTAATGTGTCATTCTCAAGGTCATTATTTAGTGCTAATTGCTTATACTTCTTAATCCTGTCTTGCTCTTTTCTTTCTCTTGCCTCTTTCAATCTCTGGTCAAACTGCAGGAAAGAGTATTATTCTCTTCTGGAATGTCGCATTGAACTATATTTAGAGTCTTGTTTCCGTTCCTCCTTTTCCGTTTCTTTCCTTTTCTTTTTTTGTAGATGAGACAAAAATAGCCATGGTCATGTCTTCAGACTCACCTGGGAATTCATGCACAACTCTGGGTGTGTATGTGTGTCTAACAGCGTTTCCTAAATGACTTTTACTAATTATATTTAGCCTGGTACAGCAATTTGTTCTCTGATTCTAAGTACGTAACTCATTTCTTTGGATGTAGTAGTGCATCCCATCGGACATCCGCTATCACACAGGAGATTTTCTGCTTGTTTAACTTGACAAGTTCAGGCTTGAACATGCATTAACCTTAGTTTGAACCAATCATAGTTCTGCTCCTTTAACAGCTTTTCTGCTTTTCAAGAGTGGAAATGCTTGTGGCCATCTTATTCTCAAGTTACATGTCTTCTCGTTGCTGATTGTATTAAGCTAGACAACTTAAACTGGCCTCATGTACCACTTTATGTATTTAAACTTGACTAAGTTGAAAGAAGTTTAGGAGGAGAGCTAGAGTAATGGTTCAGGACAATAGACTTGTCAGGTAGCTGTTAAAAAACTAGTTAATCAAAACATTTGTAATATTTAGTATTTAGTGGGGTGAATTTAGCGGGAACTTCTTAGAGCGAGTTGAAATGTTCTAACATTATGCTTTATAATGCTAACAATAGCTGATAGATGATTTTAAGTGTTTCTCATTTTTACGAAACTATAACGATTCTTAAATTTGAAGAATCAATAAGTCTTCCCTGTTTTCAATGATGAATGAAATATTGTAGCGCACCTCACATCCAATAAATCGCAATTAGCTTTGTGCTTTGTTACTTTTGATATGAAACAAAGTCTCAGATTTCAAATTCTGACCATTGTATTGTTGGGGTCCTGGTTTTGCTATCAAAATATGTCATTTCCATACCAGAACTACGTATTTTGCAGTCGCTGTTATGCAGATTGATCATAAACTCAGCTAAAAAGCTTCCTACCACAGTGGCCATCCTTCACAGAACTAATATCTACCACAGTTTTATCACAGGTAGAATGCTAGATGTTTCAATACAAGCATTTCAGTCAAATGGAATTTATGCAATATTTCAAACTTTTAACCCTCGGGAGAAAATCCGCTCAATTCTGTGAAAAAAATGCCGATTTGGCATTCCTACATCCAACACGAGCTGCATCCAAAGCGATTTAAATACTCTGCATATTGATAGCAACTCCATGATTATTATATAAAATGAAAATTATATTCAATATTAGAATGTTTGTGGAAGCGGGATTTAGAAAAGAGCCCCGCGCAAGGCTTTAATAAGGGCACACAATGAATGGTGACTGTAGAAGGCAAAATGCGAATCCCGGACATTTTGGGCGATTTAGGAATCCCGGCCACACACACACAAGTTCAAAAAGAGGACATGCCCGGGAAAAAGAGGATATATGGTAACCCTACATAATGTCATATTTACCTCAGAAAAAAAAAAACGTATTTGGTGACCATAAACTCATTAGTAAGCTAGAATAATGAACTAGAGAGTAGCATGTTGCTTAATATATTCACCAAATAACATATTCTTTATAACTGTACTGTTCTTTATTAAGTAGAAATATGTAATTGAAACTTTGTTATAAAAACTATACAAATCAGTTAATTTTAACCTTGATTATTATAGTAATGTAGTACCAACCAACTCTCATGTATATTTTTCAGCATTAGTTGTAGAGCTGCAAAACGATTAGTCACAATAAAACCGATTCAAAATAAAAGTTTGTTTGCATACTATATGTGTGTACTGTGTATAGTTATTTATATATACACACACATGTATATATTTAAAAAAAAAATTATGTATTTGTATGTAAACACTTGTATATAATTTGTATTATATATAAATATAAATATTTTATATATAAATGTGACATATTTTGTGTGTATTTTTATATATATATATATACACAGTAAATATACACCGTACACACACATAGTATGCTAATTATGAATCGATTAATAGCGACTAATCGTTTTGCAGCTCTAATTAGTTGAGAATTTTTTTTTTCTTGAAAATTTGGCATGTACTGTATCTGATATATATATATATATACACATATACATTTACACACAAAATAATCGAAATAATCGCAATATTGTGAATCAGAATTGAATTGAATAGTGCAATTTGTGTCAAAATCCAGCCCTAGTTAGCATGTTCTCTGACTTCTCTTGATCCAAAAAGTTTGAGGTTTAAAATTGTAGCAAGGATACATTAAATTGATCAAAAGTGACAGGAATGACTTAATGAGGCTTCCTTTAGACTGACTAGTTAACTAGTCCTTCAGACAACCCACAACTAGTTTATTTTAGAAGTACTTCAGCACATCCCAGGAAGCGATGGTTCCTAACATTGTGAACATGCTCTAAACTCCCACCTAGCTTAGCGTGCTTCACTGAGAGAGAGTGACGATTTAAATTTAAGCATTTTCGATTCTTCAAGCGAGTGCAGTGTTGCTGCAAATTGGCCAATACACAGGCTACGGCTTCAGGTGTTTATTGAAATAGAGGAAAGCAGTTGGTCTTTTTCATGACCCTTAGATACTGGAAACCCCTGAGTCAGTTTTACTATTGACGCTAAAAGCTTAATTTCACTGCAGGTGGTATTTCACGTGTGTATGATTGCTTACATGCCTTTAGTATTTGTGTGTGTGAGAGAGAGGGTTTTTCACTGCTGTATGCAGTCTCCAAATTGAACACTTGCCAAGTGCCAAATGTGAGTAAAATTGGCTTAGGTGAGTAAATAAAACTTGCTAATGAGTTACTATACAGCTGTTAACTTTATTAGAAACTGTGTAACATGGTCAACATCTAAGCAATATTGTAATAAGCTAACACTTGCTGACGTGCAGGTCTTGAATCAAAGGCACAAATATGTGCGAGAAGAAAATATTGTGATGAGTGCAGTTTCATAGAGAGATGGATCCTGGCTCATCCTGGATATGTTGCTGTCAGTGACCTTGACCTGTACTTTGTCGCGAATATGTAAGGGGGAAAAACAGAGCAAAATCATTTTCCTCTCAATAAACAAGATTCAGAATCAGGGAAGTGTTTTTGAACAGTGTGACAGAAAGTTCATTTTGAGACCCTGACTGTATGTTTACTATATTGAACGGCACACTATGCAGTTAAAATAACATTTTCTTTTCTACTAAACTCGCACTACTTTTATTTGTATCCCTCTCTCTCTCGGTTTCTCTCTCAGACCTAAATCCCAGTGATATTTAAGGGTCTTAACCTGTGTCTTTCATCCCTCCGTTGAGGAGCGTGTGTGAGATCTAGCGTTAGCCCCCGTCGCTACGCGCTCTGCTAGCTAATGTAGACAGGCACGCTCTGAGCGTGTGCAAAAGCTCATGACCCTCTCCACCAAGACAGACTGCAAATGAGCCTCTCTTTCTCTCCTCGATCTAGATCTTTGTCTCTCCGCTAGTGTCAGCATTCCCTCCTTCCCTCGCTCTCTTTTCTCACTCTGTCAAACAGTCTCTCTTTCGTTCACTCCCTCGCTCTGTCTCTTTATCTAAGTAATTACCACTCCCCTCCGACATCTCTGCCACTGTAATATTCTTGTTTCTTTCTTTCTGTCTCTCTCTCTCTTGCATGGTGTTTCTCCATCTTTAGCAGTTAGAGAGGAAATCAATATAGACATGACCCTCTCAGGAGCCACAATATCACCTTTGGGCGTGGTGGATGTCGGGACAGCAAACGCACCGTAAGGACCCTCAATGGTCTACTTGCACTGAGGTTCATGACGTCTTCAAATAGTATGGCTCACAAGGCAATGGATATTTGTAATGTGCTGTAGCCACCTAGTTAACTAAACAGCATTTGAAAGGAGTCTATGCAAGAATACTTAAAAATCCAGATATTTTCAGGGGCAAGAGAAGAGATATTTTGTACTATTTTTTTTTTCATTGCAAATCATTTCTTTGCATGAAATGTACATGCTAGCTGATCTAATGAAAAAAAAACATACCTGTGGGAACTTTTTCGCTAAACGCAAAATACGTACCAATAAGTACATATCACTGCAGTTTCCAACAGAAATGAACACTTGAGATGGTAAAACAGTGAATTCTTGTAATTGTTTACGTACACAGTTATGATTACAGCTCCATATGTTTCACTTTCCGGATGTAACAGGCTTCCTCAGTAGCTCAGCCGCCACGGAATTGGACTAACTAACGTTTTTTAGCGCCACTCAGTGGACATTTCACAAAAAATGTCTCAAAACGTACATGCCAGTATGTATGTCGCATCTTGCGAAAGTTCCCACAGGTACATTTTCGTCATGAGATCAGGTTGTTTACATGTTTATGTAAATATTCTTAAAGGGATAGTTCACACAAAAACAAAAATTCTGTCATAAATTACTCACCCTCATGTCTTTTCAAACCCGCAAGACCTTCGTTCATCTTACTGTGCGTTCACACCACCGTGTGCGGCCTACATTGCAAACCGTATTGATAGCAATTGGTCAAATCGGTGTTGTTTTGAGCAAATGAATTGCATTCCCGCTGAAAACAGGGACACGTCGTAGATTATAGGAAACCCGCCACAGCAACAATTAACTTCTCCTCCATTTTCCTTGGGAACTAATGTGGCCGGAACCGTAGTTTACAAGACTGCGTTCTTTGGAAACCTCTCAAGCTGTGAACTTCTACATTCCGATTGGTTGCCGCCGAGCCGCGTCATAGCTCATTACCATAAAGTTGACCTGACTTCAACTCTCCCCGATGCCCACGCCGCCCAAAACGCGCCGCACCGCTCTCGCCGGAGCTCTCATTGAAAATTAATGACTTCCGGCCACTTTGATGCTCTCGCCGGCGGCGGTGTGAACGCACAGTAAGGAACAAAAATTAACTTTTTTTTTAATGAAATATGAGAGCTTTCTGACCCTGCATAGACAGCAACGGAACTTCCACATTCATGAGATATCAGTGGTTCAACCTTCACTTTTATGAAGCTATGTGAATACTTGGTGTGCAAAAAAAAGAAAACTTTATACTACAGGGCCGTTGAATGCTTGAATCTGATCTGCTGACGAACGTTCTAATGGTGTGCATTGTTTTCAGGGAAACGCACGACCAAAGTAGTTCCAGGCAGCTTTTGACCGCATTACATGTCTATATCACTTCGCCACACGATTTCGGTTATTTCAAAGGTCCTTACAGCCCAAAACAACAAAATAATCAAAACTGACAATGACATAATTCAACGGCCCGTTGTCAATTATTCCTTACTTATTCAACTATTTCTTCTGTTCCGTGTCAGTCTTCAACACGCGTTTACAAGATGGAGTTCCATGGCGTATACAGTTAAAGATTATTTTAACATTTTTCAAAAAACTGTTGTGAGTTTCGTTGTATGTGTGCCTGTTTTTCTATCCATGCTAACATGCGCTAATGTCTAGTTTGTCCACAAGGAGGCAACACAAACAGAAAAGAAGCAGAGCACACAGAACAAGAACTACAGCCTTTAGGGAAACCGCAAACACTTGACAGGGATTTATCTTTTCAGTGGGCATGTGTCAAGCAGCTATGTACTCTCACTTTGAAAGGCTGTACGTGTAAAAACGAGGGGTGGGCATAGATTTTTTTTTTTTTAATCTAGATTAAATCTTGGAATTAATCTAGATTAAAATGGCTAATTTGAATTCTGCTGAAGGCATTTTCAGAATATGTGTGCTACCCAAATAATGACTAAAAGTAAGTCTTCGAGAACGGGCCAGGTGGCGCATTAGATCAGGCGCTCATCTCCTGTTTCCAAAATGCATCACAAACTGCTTGACAATTGCATTTACAACATAATTACCTATACAAACTTGTGTAACCAAGTACTTCTGCGCAAAAGGCTGCACGACGTGCGCGTTGCCGTTAAATACACAGACGCGCACGGGCATGGATTTCTGCGTGCATAGTCTTCGATTAAACTGCGTTGCTTTTAGAAGCGTCAATTCAGTTGTTGCATATAGTTTAATGTCTTTATTTCGGGATCATCAAAGTAAATTATAACTCAAACTTGAGATTTTACTGGGGCACAGCAGATTTTCACTGGGGCACGTGCCCCATTAAAAAGGGTCTAGCAACGCACGCACCTGCCCTGAAGCGGCTTCATAACTGCATCCATGTTTGCACGTCTCATTTGATGTGGTAATTTCCCAGAAGTTGAAGACTCGTTCTCGCCCCCTACAGTGCAATTCGACTAGGTATACGTCATCCGCGCAAAATTATCATGGTTGAAAGTCATCATATCTTGCGTAGTTTAGACCCAGCTCCCAACCCAACTTTGAAAATAGATTAACGGCGATATTTTTTTATCGCCCGATAAGAGTCTCACGTTAACGCAGCACGTTAACGCCGATAACGGCCCACCACTAGTAAAAACCCAAGTATACTTTGGGCTTATCATCAGCAGCAAGTGTATAAGCAATCCAAACATTGCGAAATGCACCTACGAAGATTTTTTTTTTTATGTGTGTTTGCAGTAGTTCTAGTTTTAAACCAACAGGTTAATACGGCAACATTCGTTCAAGAGAAACGCAACAAATGGCCCTTTGTTCATTTCTCATTATGATGTCACGAAGCACATTGTGTCAGGCTGCTGTTCTTTTCCTCTCCCATTATTTCATGACAGGAGGGGAGATGCTCACTTAGCAGCTCTCTCTCCGTCTCGTTCTCTGGAGGTAATTAGTGAATCAGCCAGTAATTAGTTTGCTTCATGTCTGGTAATTCCCTCTCGTTGCCCACAATGACACTCCCAGCCGTCAACAGTCAACACTGTCACGCTGTAGGAAAAAAAAAGAAGACACCTCGTCTCTTCCTCTCTGCCTTTTCCTCTCCTTGTCGAACGAGTGTGTGTCAGAGTCTCGCCCACGAACAGCTCTTTTGAGGCGGCGTTGTGAGTGTGTGCGTTCTTAAACACGTTTACCCATCCTCTCTATTTCCCCTCTGCGCTCTGTAAGTGTGCCGGATTGTTTACCTCCCTTTTTCTCTCCCTCCCTTTTTCCTCTCCACCGCTCTATCTCTCTCTCTCTCCCTCCCTCTCTCTAGGATCGGAAGTCCCCCGAGGCCGTGCATTCTTCAGCCCCTCCCCCCACTCATCTCTCACTATAGACAGAACATGCAAGAAAGACAGAGAGAGAGCGTGCGTGTGGTGCCCTCCGCATTAACATACAAGATGTATACGTATACGTGTGCGCGAGGATACTACGCTCTCAGATACTTAAGCGATCGCACCCCGTCCCGAGAGGATGAGGCCTTTTTCTTAAAGATTTCATTGCGTGCGTGCGTGCGTGTGTTATCTGATGAGGTCTGTCTCAGGGGTGGCTGCGGTGCTGTTAGAGAGTGACTTGCTGATAAAAGGCCTGCGAGAGAGGGAGGGAAAGAGAGGGGGAGGAGGCTTCTTTGACTGGACACATAAATCAAGGCCCTGGTAATTGCTGCTCAGGAGAAAAAGTGCCTGGGAGAGGGTGGTTGTGAAACCGAACACTAAAGCCGCGCTAGCGCACGCTCGCACACATCACAAACACACAATGCTGTCATACTGCAAATGCGATTATAAACAATATGGCTCCTTTCCGAAACAGACAGCTGCCTTTTAAGGCAGCGTCTGAAATGTCACTAGTGAATGATTTGGGATAAAATACATAGGCAGTGCTTCTTTATATCACACATATAGCACTGGAAATGCAGAGGCATAACGCACAATTGATTCCAATGGAGTTTGACATTAGCATATCGCTAAGCTAACAGCTTGACACACAGATAAGCATAAATTGTGAAGCACACACAAATTTGACCCTGGACCACAAAAAAGTAAGGGTCTTTTTTTTTCTTTTTTTTTGAGATTTATACATCATCTGGAAGCTGAATAAATAAGCTTTCTATTGATGTATTATAGAAAATCGCCAGTAAAGTTGTCCAAAATTAAGTTCTTAGCAATGCATATTACTAATCAAAAATTAAGTTTTGATATACTTACGGTAAGATTTTTACAAAATATCTTAATGGAACATGATTTTTACTTAATATCCTATTGATTTGGCATATAAGAAAAATGTTGTTTTTGGTTGTTGCTACAAATATACCTGTGCTACTTAAGACTGGTTTTGTGGTCCAGGGTTGATGCATGTTTGTTTCTTGCTTTGAATGGACATTGTTAGAGTTAATTGTGGGATTGCCTTTTTCCGCAATGGGTGCTGCCTTAGATTTAGGCTAAAACAAGGTCCACCCAAAAATCAAGTCAAGTCACCTTTATTTATATAGTGCTTTTAACAATACAGATTGTGTCAAAGCAACTGCACAGTATTTAAACAGCACAATAGTGTGTAAGTAACGCATTATTGTAAACAATCAATTTTCAGTTAAAGGCAGTTCATCAATGAATTCAGTGATATCATCATCCAGTTCAGTTCAAATAGTATACAATATCGCTGGAAAGTGTCCCCAACTAAGCAAGCCAGAGGCGACAGCGGCAAGGAACCAAAACTCCACAGGTGCCAGAAATGGAGAAAAAAACCTTGGGAGAAACCAGGCTCAGTCGGGGGACCAGTTCTCCTCTGGCCAGACGAAACCAGCAAATTCTGAAAATTCTGTTATTTACTCATCCTCATGCCCTTCAAAATCTGTGTGACTTTCTTCTGTTGAACATGAGAAGATATTTTGAAAAATGTTGGTAACCAGATTATTTTAGTTCGAGCTTGAGCACCGATGGTGCAAGGACCCTTTTTGAATTGCTCAGTTTCTTCTTATTATTCTCCAAAATGAGTTTATTTCTTGTTTAGGCCCTCAAAAATCTCAGCAATTTTGAGGACCTAAACATGATTGAAAACTCAATACTTTGCATACACGCCAAAAGTGCTGAAAATGTACATCTGATATGGGTTACAGAAGTGGGTGTGGCAAAATGTTTGATAAGACCGCTGACCTGAAGAGATCTACATGCCCATATTCCGATATGGTCATAGCGCCACCTGCTGGCAACAGGAAGTGACATGTTTTACGCTGTAACATCGACTCCTAGCAATTTACTGGCATCAACATTATAATTGGTCAGTCTAATCTAAAGGCCTTCGTGATGTTAAATTGTGAAGATCTTTCACAATTTTTCATTAAAGATCGTGTCCATGGCGGCCTGACAAATTCGATCACCATAGAAAAGGAAGTTGTTGAAACTCAACCATACAATGTCCGATCTGGCCCAGACTTAACACGTTCTATAAGAGTCCTGACCTGAACACATCTGATGGCCAATAATCAGTTATAATCATTCATAATTATAGCAAAAGGATATGTCATGTTTTACACTAATTCAAATGTACAATGTCCAATCTGCAACATCTTTTATAACAGGCTAATATTAAGTTATAGTTATAACGCCACCAGCTGGCAGCAGGAAGTTTGGCACATGGAAATGACTTTAACACATTCCAGCAGGTGGTGGTGAGCCTGGGTACAATAGCTCTTTTAACGCTGCTTGCAGCTTTTATTAACATCGACTTCTAATGTGTAGCCAAAAAAAAACACTTAAAATATCTTATGTTTCACAGAAGAAAATGCATCATAGAGGTTTTGGAATGACATGAAGGGTGAGTAAACAATGACAAAATGTTCATTTTTGGGTGGACTATCCCTTTACAAGGCATCATAACTGCCTTTTTGTATTTTTTTTGCTGCATTGGTTGCATAAAATGCTCTCTAGGTAGACAGCTTACTAGGATTTGGAACAAAGCTCATATGTAGTATTGACACACTCTGCTTCCCTCATTCCACACGTACACACACACTTGGTTTATCAGAGCCTGAGCTTGCCTCCCTGTGTGGGAATGTTGAACAATAAAGGAAGGAGATCTGAGGCTGTGATTGGTCGTTTTATCTCCCCTCTTGAGAAAAGAGCCATGATTGGTTCACTCATCCCAGGAAAGTGAGACAGTAAAAGATGACAATTAATCTGTCACAGATGCACTTAAAAACCCTTCACCAATCAAACACCGTTTCAACAGCTTAAAACATTTCCCTCCGCTCTTTCTCTCTCGCTCATTCTCTCGCTCGGATAATAAAGTTCATCATAATTTCTGCTTCTGTTGAGCCTTGAATAATTAGTCATGATCGCTTTCAACAAGGCACAGCTGCGAGAAACAAAGGAGAGATAAGAGGAGAAAGAATGAGAGAAGATTTTGAAACAGACACGCGCAAGCACCTGTTGTGACATTCAACTCTCAATTCTGTTGTGTTTTAAGGGTAAATCTGCATATCGGATGACACATGCAGGTCGCACATATGCATGCAAATCTGCAGACTTTCTGTGAAGGTTTTCAAGAAAAACCTGTGAAATTCTGAAGACGTGTTGCATTATTGTTGGTGCCTGAAAATGTTAAATATTACCCCAAGTATTTAGTGTTGTAAATGCGTAGAACTTTATGAATGTCCGTCATTCTGAATCAGATTTTGGTTGGGACTTTTCCTTTAAAAGGCAGAACAGAATAGCTTATTGCGCCAAATACTGCTTTTTATCCTCCAAAAAGAGAAAAGGAGAGCGGTAGACAGGAAGAGTGAGCGTAACAGTGAGGAAGCATGAGGGAGACATCTATTTCGCTCTGCTTCTGTTATCTTTCCTTTCTCATCCTTACATCAGATTTCATCATTTTCTCCTCTTACCTCTACCTGCAGATCCACACAGAGAGAGTCCGTCTGTGTTTAATTGAGCCGTGTGTGCTCGGTATTTATTTCTGAAACTTTGAGGCGCAGCCAACGAACAATGCACAATTTCACGCCGCAGACTTGTCCAAACAAAGGAAAACAAGTAGCCTCATTCAGACACTGTATCTGGTGCATTTTAACGCCTGTCCTTCTCAAAGAGCGGTCATTTAATTTCATTTCACGCTATTTTAAGTGCCTGATCTGATTTTGTAGACATTTTCACCCACGTTGGCTGGAAATGAACATAAGAAATCTTTGGATTGATGACATCAATTGACGTTTCGGTCTGTTTACTGGAATTGTTTATTAGGGATTCATATGGAGAAATCAGTGTGCAGAGCTGCGGATGTATTTCTATCCATAATGCTCAATGAACTGGCGCTGAACCTGTGCACGTGTGAGTGTGTGTGTGTGTGTGTGTGTGTGTGTGTGTGTGTGTGTGTGTGTGTGTGTGTGTGTGTGTGTGTGTGTAATTGAGCTGTAGACAGAAATATGGCTTTACGGCCACCACTAATGGCTTCTGTGCAGAGGAATAGAGGGAGGGAGGAAGAGAATATCGAAGCTGGGAGAGATAACGCAACATGGGGAGGGAAGGGAGGGCAAAAGGTTGGGGGTAGAGAGAGGTGGAGAGTTTGTGGAACAGGGGACGGAAGAGTGGAAAATGAGGGGGTGGGCTGCAGCATGACCAGTCCTACCTCGTAACAGGTGTGTTAGAGAGGTTTTGACACACAAAAGAATGGCTACTTTGCCATTTCTTTGTTCTTTGTCATTGCACCAGTAGGATCATATGAAATATGCTTTTGTTTGTGGTCAGTTTGTGATGTGCCTGCCAGGCTGTCATTTGTTTGTGCACACGCTCTCAGTAGATTTGACGTGATTGATATTCAAGCAAATAATCTGATAAAGGAGGCAGCAGCACCTGGTGGTTTCGATAGACAGCAGCCCCTCCACACCTTTGTTGTAGTGTATTTTTATTTCATCAGTCTGTTTAATCAATCCTTCAAAAGGAGAAGCGTGGCTTGAGAGTAACAGTAAAGCATCACTACGAGTTTAATTACCAGGGATTGCATGAACTGATAAAGCACCAAGCTGCTTTGCATAAAAATGCATGCATAAATATAAGAGCAGTAGCTTAAATAAATACATATGCCACCACACTGCTCTCTGTATTACAGGCATTGACCATTACAAAAAATTCCGTTAACCAGTTAAGTCTTTTAAGCCATATTGAGCCTGAACTTGCAAATGATCATCCGAAGCGAATTTTATGCAGCATCTTTGGCATTGCCAAAATTCTTTAACACATTTAAGATGTCATAGCTTGGGTTTACAAGCACGTCTGTCAATATTCAGCTCAGATTTGTTGAATTGGCCAGTCACTACTACTACTACCACCACCCCCACACACAAACTCCCTCATGAGGGCCGTGTGTTGGCGCGTGGTGTATTATTAGAGGGGATGTTGTGAGCAAGCCCCTCAGATTAGTGTCTGATCTGGGCCAAGGCTCACTACTGGTAATCAATGTGTGTTTGTGTGTGTATGCATGAGATCAATGAAAGCAATCACTCTGTCTGTATTGCACTATGTATTGCTTTGCGCAAACTGCTGTGAGCTGTTTTCCTTAGCACATCCTCCAACACCTTTAACAACCAAAGATGGGCTGAACTTTTAGAGTTTGCCATCATCTGACAGTCTCTGCCTTTGGTAAAACCTCACACTTTAATGCTTCCACCTAGCTGAGAATGTCATACTTTCTTCTTAATTTCCTTAGACAACTGTATGTAAGCTATTTGTAGGTATGTATTTCTCCTAAAAGTGTAAGTAAGTGTAAATGGCACTAGCAAAACATGATTGTTTGAGTCCTGACCAGCCTGACAAGTAACATTTGGTTGACTAATTATGTGTTTTTGTCTGACAATGGCAGATTCAGATTGTGCAGGATACCAGTTTGAAGTCATTTAGTTATTTTAGTATTTGATGATACTGGTGCTACAGAAATTACACATTTTAGTTTAAAATACTGTCTCAAACTTAAAAAGTTAGTAAGTAAAGGTAATTAAACCATTTCTTGGGATATCTTTAAAGAATGTTAGTTCTGTGGTGATTTAAAAACATTGCTGTTTGATTGGGCAGTGCACCATGTCAGCTACTGGCTAGACCAATGGCATGAGTTTGAAGGCGGAGCTGCAGGTTTGCCTAAACGGGTATTAGGAGTGTCCTGGATACCTGTTTGTAAACAAATTCCAAAAGTTACTTTTGCTTTTGCTAGAATAACCCAGAATGGCCCTGGACCACAAAACTAGTCATAAAGGTCAATTGATTGCAGTTGAGATTGTGATGTATGGTTTGTCAGGATAGGATATTATTTGGCCAAGATACAACTATTTGAAAATGAGAAATCTAAGGGTAAAAAAATCTAAATAATGAGAAAATCGCCTTTAAAGTTGTCCTAATTGTAATTAGTTGTACTAATCAAGAAGTTTTGTGGTCCAGGGTCACAAAAACACAATGCACGTTTCAGTAATATTTTCAACTTCATTAATAATTCTGTCAGTTTATAAACAATCTTATTATACAAAACACAGTTAAAGTATATTTTTTGAATGCGTATGCTGATATATGCGTACGGTCGAACACATAGCCTTTCAAAGTATACTCCATTTGATGTTGTGCGTGAACACAGGTGGTCGATTGTATGCTTTGTTTTTCCCTGGAAGTTATGGCCGATAACACCATATTTTTAAACTCTTTTAAACCAAAGTCTCATACCCTCTCGCTCACAAGTGCTTGTCAGTGTGAGCGTCTGTTGTTGTTGCAACTTTTGTTGTTGTTGTTCCGCCTCTTTAGTTTCATTTTCTACTTTGAATTTGTTTTGCAGTAATCAGTTGTTCCCGGGCCGTTGTTTCAATGTACATTTGCGACTTACAAAAACCTAGGGGCTGCCCCCTAATAATAGTCGACTAACCATTAGTCGATGAAAAGATGCCTGGTCGACAAAAATCTTTTTAGTTGCTTAGTTGCAAGAAAAAAAATATAAAAACATAATAATATAAAAGAAAAGTGGCTACGTAATGCAGTCTGTGACGGACAGATCGGTAACTGCCGGTCTATGTGGTAATACAGTACATGAGATAGGACATCAAAAAGCTCGTCTATCATTCATCAACCTCAAATTTGGCTTATCATTTGAAAAGTAAGTGGCAGCAACTGTACATGGCCGCTCAATTTAATGTGTACTAAGCTGAATAGTTAGCGCACTTACTGCATGACAGATGAAGGCGCCGACCTGGTCTCTTGCTCTTAAAATACTCTGTAATTTTTGGTCATACAGATAAGAGTTATACATCTTTCATAAAGAATCTGTAAAGACTGTTTATATGCTTGCACTCACAATAACAAAACATTGTAAAATAATGAAAGCAAACAGGATGTGCTTTCTGCTGTCTCTGTCTCTGAGAACTTGAGTGCAAAACTCTGAGTATACTTGCTTTACAGACATGAAAAATATATAGAGTGAAATGTCTACTTTCAAATGAATGTAAATGGAAAACAGATACTCTCAAATTATGTAATACATATGAAACATGCATACAAGCGCATGTACTACTGCAGAGATGACGAGTCAGTGTCGGCGAGTTCATCTCTTAAGGCGAAAACAAAGTAAGCACTAGTTTATCAATAAATGACTAATATGTTAATCCTGACATTCGTAATCATTACTTCTGCCAGTGTGCTGTGGCAAACATTATGTGTGCGCTTGAGAGCTTATGTCTGGTGCTATGTAGGCAATTAAAGGCTCATTATCGTGATTTAAATGGTTTATTAATGAATGTGCAATTACTCGACTAATGCTTAAAATTAACTAGTCGAACAGAAAAATCTTTAGTCGAGGGCAGCCCTAAAAATCAGATGGTGCATGCAAACTGTTCTAATGGCAAAATTTGCGTCACGCGTACTGTATGCTGATCCTCACGTACATGTGAAAAGTGAAGTATACTTTGGGCTTTAGTACATAAGTCAGTAAGTAAAGGCACTCAAACCATTACTCCGTTCACATCTTTAAAGTGTGTATGTTCTGTGACGATTTCAAAACATTGCTGTTTGATTGGGCAGTCCACCATGTCAGCTTCTGGCTAGACCAATGGCCTGCGTTTGAGGGCGGGGCTACTTGTTTCTTTAAACATGATCATGGGATGGGAGTGTCCTGGAAACCTGTTTGGAAACCGACTCCCCCAATTTCTTTTGGTTTTGGTAGAGATGTAGAAAATACACACTACACCTTTAGTAACATTTTCAAGTTCTGTAATAATTCTGACATTTTTATGAACAATCTTATTATACGAAACTGCACACTCTTACTGTATGTGAATTGATCCTCCCGTACAGTCTTTAGCATTCTTTGGTTGACCGTTTAGTTTCAGAGAAAGATGACAAAGCATGAACAGCAGGATCAAGAGTGGTTCACACATGTGTGAACGAAAGAGAAAAGATGGATATGGAATCAGCAATGGAGACTGAAAGAGGAGGAAGAGAGGATAAAAGAGAGAGACTTAATTTACGCTGCTCTCTCTCGGTCTCTCTCTCTCTCTCTCTCGGCTGCTGCCCGCTGTCGTCCATCATGGCTCCTATGAGCACCATCTGCTCAACATTACAGCCACTGTTGCCTGGCTACCTGCTCTCTCTCTCTCTATCTCTATCTCTCTTTCTGTTTTTTTTTTCTCTCTCCCTCTCTTTAATGTTTTTTTTCTGTCATTTGAGTCCTTTTCTCTCACCCCTCATCTCTCTCTGTGCTCGGCTGAGGAGTCTTTGGCTCACACACATTATCCGGCAGGAAGAAGGAGACACATCTTTTACACCACTCATGATTAAGCCATCTGCAGAGAGAGCTGAAGGGAAAGGGGGGGATGAGGGGATCGTAATGAAAAAGAGTATGTAAGGCGGTGAGGGTGAAAGAGAAGAAAAAGAGAGGAGGTAAAGGGAAATGTGGAGGAAGGAGGGAAAGACGGAGAACGGAATGGAGACATGGGCGCAGAGGTGGAAGAAATAGAGATAGATGACGGCTCAAAAAGGGAGTGAGAGAAAGAGACGGAAGGAGCGAGGGGAAAAAAAAGATCAACACTGCCCCCTTCTGGTTCGTCCGGCCTTCGACACCGATATGTACGTGCCGATCAGCGCACGTTTGGGCAGCATGACTGGTTAACAGAAGAGATCCAGCTGTCTACACACAGATTTGCGCTCATTGACCGGTCTGGTCTAGATTTATCTGAACAGTCTCCTGTGGCGTGTGCATGTTTGTGCTTCATTATTTATTCTGTTATAAGAGCCTCGTGGAGAGCTGGTTTAAATAAAATGATCGCTCCAGATTGGAGCCTTGTGGTTAGTGAATGTTCTTGGGCACAGTGAATTATGAGGTGCTTTTATGGGTGATGCGAGTTTGAATCCTGTTTGCAACATTCCCTATCCAAGCTCTTACTGTTCCTATTAAAAAAGTAGCAAAAGGCCTGAAAACATTGTTACTTTGTGTCTCTGTTTAGTTTTCTTGGACATCAGATCTAATAAGACCATAAACACTTGGTCTGGGTCTCATGACTGGGTCTCCTGTTTTGGATCTCAGTTTATAGTGTCTCAGACAAGACCACAGTTTATTTCCAGTGTACTAAAAGTCATGTTTATTACCTTAAACCACTATTCAGAGGATATCTTTTCCTGACCCCACACGAGAAAGAGATCTCTACAGCTCCTATCATCTTTGGCTTGCCTTAAAATTTGTTGTTTTCATTTTTGTTCATTAGGAAACTAAAAAACAATTTAAATTTAAATAAAAGTGTACCAAGTTTAATTTATGACATTGTGTAAATATATATAAATACAGTTATTCTTGGCCAAAAATAGTTTTGAAAGTCTGAGTATAGAAAGGACACATCATCTACATTATTGTTTTTTACTGCTGTATTATTTTTTTTATTATTATTATTAAATGTGAGCATAAATATATATGATACACTAGCATTCAAAAGCTAGTGTATTAATTTTTTTTTTATAAAGAAGTCTCTTATACTTACAAAGGGTGTATTTATTTGATCAGAAATAAAGTCAAAACTCTAATACTGGGACATATTATTACAATTTAAAATGACTATTTTCTGTTTTCATATATTTTCCAATGTAATTTATTTCTGTGATGGCAAAGCTGAATTTTCAGCATCATTACTCCAGTCTTTAGTGTCACATGCTTCTTCAGAAATCATTCTAATATGCTGATTTGATGTTTAATTTTTTTTTAATGATTTTTATGATTTCAGGACAGCATTTATTAAAAATAAGAAATGTTTTGTAACAACGTTTTATTGTGACATTTACTGTCACTTTTGATCAGTTTAACACCTCCTTTCTCAATAACAGTATGATTTTTTTTTTTTAAACTGAAGTTGATGTAATATATTGTGTTTAATTTAGTTCCAATGAAGCCTGTCCCCAGTGATCAAATGTCAATTCACCCTGAAAATAATCTGTTAAGCAATTAGAACCATATTATGGCTCTAGTTGTCAATAATTTAATAACTGAACAGATGACGTGAATCATCTGCTATAGAGAACCCTCTCTGATCAGCTCTTTTCTTGTGTTTGTAGGAAGGTGTGGTTGGACTGCCGCGGCAGGCTGGTGGAGTCCAGCCACCTCACGGAGGACCGGGGGGCGTGGCCTCAGCAGGGCCTAATGGGGCGGGGCCGGGCGGCTATCTGCCTAATCCACAGCAGCAACAGCAGGCGGCCATGATGAAGCAGATGATGGCTATGGAGCAGGAAAAGAGGGTTCAGCTCCATCTGATGGAGCAGCAGAAAGCACAGCTTATGCGAGAACAGAGACAACAGCAGCAACAGCAGCACATGCTGGCAGAACAGGTGAGTGCAGAGCTGTTACACTCGTATGAAATAGTCACACTTGTGAGTGTACAAGCAGCTGCTGACCCTATGTGGCTTCTGAGTTCTGCTTTTTGTTTAGTTATTTGGGATTATTGACAAGGAATTTTGATATTCATGCATATTTCTGCTTCGCTTTCCTCCTTTTTCTAGCTACAACAGCAGCAGCATCTCCCCAGACAGATGAGTCAGGCACAGAGGAATCCATACCCACTCCAGCAGTTTCAAGGCAAGACACACACATGCACACAAAATAACCATGTCCATATACTAAACACTTTGCCACTAGATATAGTAACCAAACTACTTTGTGGCCAGTGGCTTATGGTGTTATTATAAGCAATGTTAAGGACCTGAAGGACCTAAAAAGTAAATCTCATCTCCTCCTTTAAACTCTAAGTGGCTTTATTTATTTCAAAATGAAAAGAAATCATTTTCTCATTTACACTTTAAAATACTGCCTGGCCACTTAAACACCCAGTGCATCTGTCAGCATTTCTAATAAAGCATTATAACACACACACAGACACAGTTTAGGCATCAGTGGGCATAATATTTAAGTTTCTTTGGTTTGTTAATGTAAACAAGGTTCAGTTTACTAGACACTTGACTTGGTCATCTTAGTAATGCTTCAATGTAATGTGATTTATATAAAAAAAAAAAAAAACAGCCAAAACAAGCTGAAACCAGAAACCTGATTTAGCAAGAAAAAAAAACTAAAAACCAGTTAAAACCAGTAGATTTAGCAAAAACAGTTAAAACCAACTAACTTGCCAAAAAAACTAAAAACCAGCTTATTTATTGAAAAACTGCCAAAACCCAGCTGATTTTGAAAAAAAAAAAAAAGCTAAAACCAGCTGATTTTGGAAAAACAGATTAAAAAAATAAAAACCTTAAACCAGTTAATTTATTAAAAACAGCCAAAACCAGAAACCTGATTTAGCGAAAGAAAAGAACACTTAATACAGGTTGAATTAGCAAAAAATTCAGCTAAAAACCAGTTAAACCAGCCGATTTAGCAAAAACATCTAAAACCAGCTGATTTAGCAAAAACTTCTAAAACCAGCTGATTTAGCAAAATAGCCAAAAGCCAGGTAAAATAAGCTGATTTAGTTAAAAAAAAAAAAACAGCTAAAACCAGTTGATTTTGGAAAAACAAACGGCTAAAAACCAACTAAAACCAGTTAAAAACCATAAATTTTGTTGCTAGCATGAATAACTAATTAATACAGCAAACAAAACTAAAAACTGTTAACACCAACTGATTTATTAAAAAGTCGATTTAGCAAAAAAAGCCAAAAACCAGCTAAAACTGCCAAAAACAAGCAATCACAACAACCACACACTGCTAAAAACCAATCCAGTTAAAACCAGTTGATTTAGCAAAAACATCTAAAACCAACTGATTTAGAAAAAAAAAACTAAAAAAAAAACCCCAGGTAAAACCAGCTAAATCAGGTGATTAAAAAAAGGCCAAAAACAAGCTGAATCCAGCTGATTTAACATAAAAGCTGCAGAAAACTAGTTGATTTAACAAAAGCAGCTAAAACCAGATGATTTAGAAAAAAACTCGAAAACCAGCTAAAACCAGTTGGGAAAAAAACAGCTAATTTATAACAGCCAAACAATCTAAAACCAGCTGATTTCGCTAAAAACAAACAGCTGGAAACCAGTTAAAATCAGCTAAAACCAATGGTTTAGGATGTTGCTAGCATGAATTAGCATATTGTTAGCGATAGGTTTTTTTTAAATGTCTGATTCTAGTTTTAACACATTATACATATATGTTCATTGAAGCTCTAAAGTGTCGAACATGGAATTATTAATTTGATGCAGAGACATCTGGAGATTTCAGTGTGCAGTTTATGTCATCATATACATCATGCAGTTATGCCATTTGACTTTAATTGGAACAAGCCTTTGATGTACTGGAAATGTAATGAGAACAACAGATGTCATTTAATATTATTTAATTGTACATTATTTTAGGCACGTCCCAGGAGATTGCAGCAAGGAACCAGACGCTGCAGAACATGCGCAATGCTCGACTTCTACAGCAGCAGCAGCAGCAGCAACAGAACCCTGGGATTCTGCAGATGACACCTGTCCAGAATTCAGGCGCCATGCCTCCGCAGGGTGACATGAGCATGGCGTATGGAGGCCAGGCAGGTACACAGACCGGAATGTACCAAGGTATGAATCCAAACATGGGTCAAATGCTCCAGCAGCAACAGCAGCACCATCCCAACCAGGCCAGCATGGCGATGGCACAGAGACAAGGGGGCGCCGGCGGGCAAGGGATGGTCGGTGGAGGCGCCGCAGCCGGGTATGGGCAGGGAATGCTCATGAATCCATCCCTCCCGCAGCAGCAAATAAAAACAGCCGGCGTTGCCCCTGGTGGGCAGCCGATGGCCAAAGTTCAGAGACTGCAAAGCATGATGGGAGGCGGAGGCCAGACGTGGCCGCAGCAGCCGCAGCCAAACATGCAGGCCATGGGCGGAAGGACTTCAAACGACATGGTGGCGTTTAACAGCAACCCTGCGTACGCCATGCAAGGAGGACAGGCTCCTAGAATGGCCAAGCAGCATTTCGCACAAGCGATGGGCGGACAGACTATGGTGGACCCACGTTCGATAAACCCTGCGGCAATGGGCGGGCCGATGATGCCGCACATGGCAGGGCAACCAAGGACCAACCAGCCGCGGGGTATGGTGATGCCAGGCATGAACCAGGGTGTGCCCAACATGGCTGCTTTCGGACAGGGCCCCGCTCAGGGCATGCCGGGAGCATCGGGAGGGGGTGGGCCGTACATGCCAGGGGGTCAGCCTCAGGGCTACCAGAGGACGTCCAGTCAGGACCTGGCATACGGTTATGGCAGCCAATCAGGGGCTGGGGCCGGGGTTTCATTCGGCCTGTCGGATGGGACAGATTTGGATTCAACGGAAGGTTGGATGGAAGAGTTTTTCCCCAGCCAATAGCCTAAGGGATTTTTTAACAGGACAGTTTTATGGAAAATGTGATTCGTTTTATTGTTTTGTTTCGTTTTTTTTATTTTTTTTTTTATTACATGGTCGACAAATCTAAGAAATATATTACATGTTGTGTATTACATGTGTGTGCTGTCACAATATTTAAACCAATTCCTCTGTTTGGGTTGCTTTTCGAGTAAGGATCCGGTGTTCTGTGTTTTTTTTTTTTTTTTTTCTTCTTTTTTGGTTGAAGAAATACCCATTTTGGATTCAGTCCATTTCTGTCTTTTTTCCTCTTATGTCCTTTCTGCTGGATAAAGGGCAAGAGGCACTGAAAACCTGCAAAATGACATTGGGAAAGATTTTATGATGTTCTCATGTATTGTTTTTAGTTCTCCCGTATTCTGACATCCTGTTCATGTATGAAAGAGTGTGTGGAAATTCGAGGTGGGCCTTTGTCAACAATGGATCCCTTTTCCCAAACCAAACCGTTCACCACACCTCTTTCTTCTCTTGCATATCTTCTCTCTCTCCCTCCCTTTTTCGCTGCTCTTGACATGTGTTGATCCTCTGCATTTGCTTTGCTTTGTGCTTGTGTGTGTGTGTCTGTGTGTGTGTTTATTTGCACTATGAGCATCACAACAAAACACATCAGACTCTGTGTGCTCTCAGTGCATGCAAGATGGATGCTCTGCTGTCGCTAGGCGACCGGTGTCAGTAGAAGAGTGAAGCCATGTGTGTGTTTGTCAACTAGGTGTTTGTTAATATTGCTTGAAGAGATTTGGCAGCTACAAACTTCTCCCTCCCCTCCCTAAAACTGTGGGAAAGATTTGTTCTTTAGTCACAATGGCAGCTAGAAAGGATACTATGACATGAACTCATCATCAAGTATAAAGTAACATTTATCAATGCGATTTTTACAGCCCACAGACATTTGCGAAAGTAATTCAGTGTTTAAATTTATACATATACTAATATTTAAATGCTTACCAACATTATATTTGTTTCTTCCTTTTCTTTACCTGAACATTATTGCTTGTGAACACTGGTTAAATATATTTTTAAAAGAAATAATCCACCATACATACTGTATTTCCGCTAATGGGTCATACCACTTTTCATCTTTTATTTTACTCTTCAAGTGACAAATATTTATTAGTTTCTGCTCTTGATCACACTGACACTCCTTTACCCGCTACACAATGCCAGACAGAGGAAAGACAAGCACGTCAAGACTCCATCAAGCCAACTGTATTGCAGACAACTTTCTCTTTCAACTATGACAAAATTTCGACAAAAAAACGACTTAAATAAAGCCTCTGCTCTTTATTGGGAATTGAAATTCATTTCTGACCCATTTCCTCCAACTTGTATTCATTGTTGTGAGTTTGTCAACTAATTTCAAATGAAGTCTCAAAATGGTATCTAGGCAGACTTTAGTTTTCTGTTGTTTACCATGAGATGCCACACAAATCAATCTTTTCTGCTCTGTTGTGTGTTGCTACGGTATTATGGTATTATAGTCATGGTGTCTTTGTAATCAAACTCTAGTTTTATTGTTTCCGCTCTCTGAAGAATGAACATGAATGTAACATTGTGACTGACTTGCCCTTTTTTTGAGAAAATTTTGTCTTAATGGGAGATTGAACGCATTCGCATCTTCAGTGTTTCGCAGTGTTATATTGTTGCTCTGTCAAGAGGATTGCAGATGGAGAGGGTAAAGCCCACGTCCTCCTGCCGTCTCACCAAATATCAACAATCTGGGACCAAGATTAACATGTTTTTGATTTCTGTTGAAGTCATCGAGCTTATCTTTTTCTTTTTATTTCGTACTGGTGCTGACATATATGTGATGGAAAAAGATATATATCAGATACAGTTATTTGTAAATATGTTTTTACGATTTTAAATACATCAGAGGATACGTCTCTACTCACTGTAAAGATATTGCTGTTTGTTTAAGATAGAGAAGTATTTTTATTTCATCTTTTTTTTCCACTTTTAAACTCATCTGAGCTATACCATTGCACTTCAGACAATGTCTTACTACTAATTTGTAATGTAAACCTCCTCTAATTTTTATTTTGAAGGTTTTTTCTAGTTTTAAAATTTTACTCTGTATCTAAAGCAGTGCTTTTTTTCTTTTTCATGTACAGAATTATGTAAATGGTAATGCCAGAGAGTTACAAAGAATTTGTTTTTCAGAAAAAATACATTAAAGAGATTGACCATTAAAAATGTTCTCATTAAAATATGTCTCTGCAATTTATTTGATATAAGCAAAGACTATCCATGCTTTCCACATTCATTAGTGAGTTTCCAGTTCATTAGCTGCTATAGTGTTTTCACGTCACGCCAATCTGGAGGTCGGCCATTGTGGCAGTACTGAAAAAATTCACTATTTTGGGATAAGAAATAGAAGGAACAGCTGTCGTGTCGTCAGTCTGTGACAAAGGAGGCAGATCATACGGATATTTACCTATTACAGGGCTCGACGATATGGACTGTCCTATGGTACGGTACATTCACTGCACTGCATTCATGTTCCAAAATGTAATTTGTGTGGAAATATTAAGTTACTATTGTATTTAGTCTGTAAAAAAACAGTTAACCGAGGCCAGAAATGCTGAAGGTGGTCATAGGTGGAGTTTATATCAATGTTTCTGTGAGGGGAACGGTCTGTTTTCAGTTTACATGGCAAAGAAAACACTATCACTGCTTACCGTCAAGCTCAATATTAACTTAAGTTTGTCAAAACATAACACCCTTTCCTGCTTAAAAGTCCTTCTCTATATGATTTAGCAGATTTCCACAGATTTGTTTCTATGGTTTAGACATCATAAATTAGTAGAACATCTTAAGTTGTACATTCAAAGTCCCTTTAAAGCAAGTCATGTCACTCAGCGGCCATCTTTGAAACGCCTCTCGGGCATGCAAGTGCAGCTCCTATCTCTTTGAATTGGGAAACGTAAATTCTCCAAAACTGTTCACCACGCTTACGATTAAATTTCATATTTTGTTTTTTTCCAAATATTTTTATTGAAAGAAGAAAACAATACAGTACTTGCACTTACAGAAATACAATTGACCTTTCTTCATTTTAAAGCGCCGATTGTTTCTATAGCAACCGGGACTTCTAACGGCAGCTGCAGTGACGTGCTGACTTTACTAATCAACGATTGGCTCTTTCATTAAGAAGGCGGGGCTTCGCGGCCATAATGAGCGTTGCATTTTTCCCCATTCAAGACAAGTCTTGGGTATTCTATAGACCTTTTTCCTGAGTAAACGATGAGCGCCCCCATTACGAATTCTAACGTCAGATTGAATGCTTTTCTGTTCCGGTTTAACCCATTCAAATAGCTTCCATCTGTTTTTAATGTAGCTAACGTCCGCTGCTTCGTGTCATCTACACACTCATTAAAGTGAGGCACTGACAAATGACGGTCATTGCGACATTGCCAAGTGATGGCGCTATGGAGCCATGTGCTTTTTGAAAACATTGTAATAGGTTTAACATTAGTTTATTAGCTCGGAATATACCCTAATTTGACTAGAAACAATGCAGACCGGAAATGCAAAGCATTCTTTCAGTTAAGAGTCGGACTTACTTCCGTGTTCAGGAAAAACGTCTATAGTCTTTGGTACAATAACCGAGCAATCCATGCTGCTCTTTACATTCGAGTATCGCCACAATTGCCGCGCATCCGGGTAACTGACTTAAACGTGACATATGTGCAAACCCCTGTTTAGGGAAATAACCAGAAGAATGACTGCAGGTAAAACTTTGCACTACAAACCAGTGTGTTCACAAATCAGATAATACATTAAAATATAAGACACTATATCAAGCAGCAAAACGAACTGCAGTTTTTATACAGCTAAAAATAGCTGGATGCATGAGACCTGAAGCCAGACCCATAAAATTTACAAATGGCCGCAAAAAAAGGTGACTAGCACATGCTAAATTTGTTTATATATCAGTTTAAATAAGAAACTACAGAAAATGATAAAGTAAGACGAGGAAGTGAGGAGAAGTGACGTTTGTGTGAGTTGTAGGCCACATGACAGAACTGAAATTTACTTTGAGTAGACACTAAGTAGTGTATCTATCTCAGTCTCGTTTCCATTTGCGAAGAATTAAATGCTGCCTTAAATGCTGCCTACCCTGAGTTAGTCTTAATGGTCAGAAAGAAAAGAACGATAAAGAAAATTAATAGAAAATGCCTCCTTGTTGCTTGTTTGAATAAAACCCAGGAGGAGAAATGGTAATGATATGAGAGGAAGAGAGATAGGGCGGGTGTCTCACTATCCTAATTAAAGCACATATGCTAAAGAGCGTTGGTTAATATCTTACCCTAATGAATCACTCCCCTTCTCTTGGTATCTTTCTCTGTTGTGCTGTGCTGCTTTGGCGCGCTATCTTCTGATTATGATGAATGGAGAAGTGTCACTGTGACACTGCCATTACTCATCTTCAGGGGTGAGACAACCTCGCTGTGAGAAATGTGAGGGCGGGAGAATGGGGGTGGAGGACGGAGGTTTGTTTGGATGTGCTGCAGAAGAGTCGAGGCGGGATATAGATATAAACACACAGACTGCCCTGTCCCGTGGGGGTTCCTTCTAAATGGGGTCATCTAGTCCCTCAGCACTTCGTCCATTAGTTAAATAAAATCGTCCTTTAATCTGATCTAATAAAAACAGCCAGTGCTGCAAATCAACCAGCAACCATCTGGAAGACTAGAACAAATCAGAAGCAAAGGTGCTTGTGTAAGTGTTTTTCCCACATTTTTTTCCTTTTAAATATGAATGTAGTTTACTGCTTGATTCTAAACGAAGTAAAAACAAAATAAACAAAACATATGTTTCATAATTAGAACATAAAATAATATGCTATTTCCCGGGTAACAAAGCTATAACAGTATAGGTAAGCTCCAAAAATGAACGTTTTTAAAAAAAAAAAACAGTACGTCCATATGATCCAGGTGTTCAAAAATGTTCAAAATCCTTTGATTTCATATTAGTGATTTGGAGAAATAGGAATTAAGTCGCTGTTAACTGAAAACAACTCTTAAATGTTTTACATTTATTCGAGTTTAAAGCAACATCAGGACATGCGGCCAAACATGCAAAAAAAATTATGTTCTTTTTATTATAAAATGTCCCAAATCCTATAATTTAAGTTTAAAATATGTTGTTATTGGACTGTGCATAATCGTAAATCGAGTTCTGTTCCTCATTCCTTTGTTCCTGTAACGATCACTAGATGGCAGCAATGCTCTTATTTCAACAGGACAGAGACTAAGGCCTTCTCGAAAATGATTGGTTTACAAAGTTGCACGTGATCAACACCTTTACCAATTATACAGATTCTGAAACGTTCTACCTTTTTAATTAATTTTCAAAAGTACATTTAGCCCCCTAAAATATTACAATCAGTTTATTCATTGCATGTTTACATAGAGAACCCAAAGTTGTTACATAGAGAAATTAGCCTACTTTTTTTCTTGACATGGCACAAAACCTCACATTGCATGATGTTGAGTGTGTGTGCGCGCGTGCGTGTGCGCGTGTGTGTGAGGGATCTGTGGTCACATCAATGCGTTTAGATTTGTGAAGTAAAGTTATTATTTTGAAGTAAACAGATAAAAAAAAATTCTTGGGGTTAGATGACTCCTCCAGAACTGGCACATATGGCCACAAGTGTCATGTTGGCTAGTGTTATTATTTTAAAATGTAATATTTATTATAATTAATAGAGGTTATTATTTAATATTTCCATGAGTTAAATGTACATTTCAGATATCTTTGCTTTCATTAAAACCTATAGGTTAATTAAATGCAATCATTAAAGCATTTACAGTGTTGCCATTATGAAATATTTTCAATTCAAATATGAGCAATTAATATGTAAATGTTCATATGCCTGTGTATAAGTCATATATATTCTTCCTTTAAGATGAATCTCTTTTTTCTGGGATTCTGCTTTGTCTGTCATTGGTTATTCAATTATTAAACTAAATTGTTAAATAAATAAACAAAAAAATGATATTTACTTCCTATAATAACACACTGGCTGATGCATCATCCTACACATGCTAATCTTATATCGAAATATGTTACAATTTTAAAGGAAAATCCACATTGTTCTTAATGTCAAGTTACCAATATCAGAAAAATGTTTACTTAATTTATGACTCATCATCCTCTCATCCACAAAGAAAGAAAACTAATAACCCTACTACAGCAATACATATGGAGAAGGACACAGAATATGATCCATTGGGAGTTGTAGATTCAGCTGTAGATTCATTGGGCCTAACAGTTGAAGATCCATTGGCGCTAGCAGTTGTAGATACATTAGAACTAATGGTTGCAGATCCATTGGCGCTAGCATTTGTAGAAACACTGGGGCTAATAGTTGGAGAAGGGCTCTTTATAGAGGCGAAACATGTGCCCACATTTCCCACGCTGTCCACAGCTACCAGCTCTACTTCCTGAGAACAACAGGAAGCATTGTAGGATGCCACAACCACATTTGTGCCATCTGCACTCATCACATAACTTAAGCTGAGAGAGCCATTGCCACGACTGAGGGACACTCCGGCTATGCCTGTACCATTTCCATCCGTCAAGTTGGCAGAGAGTTCCCATGATGCTCTGCTGCAATCTACAGGGCAGTCAGCTTTGATGCTCACTACTTGACAGACGGGGCTAGAGAAATCAGTGACCTTCCAAAAACGGGGAAAAAAAACAGAAATTAATTTAGTCAATTAATTTGTTGACAATTAGTCAAATACTGTTTGCATGTAAAAACACTGAGTGATGCAGAAAGCTATATTCTTATCAATGGGTGGTAAATAATAATATATACTCTTGTTTTTCTGCAGCTTTCATAAAGGCTACCTTAGTCATGACAGTGAACCGCAGTGCCACATAATTTGAGTCACGTGTCGCTGGATCTTCTGCTTCAATGGTAAGTGTGACATCCATTCCCGGCGCTGTGTCTGAGGGTGCAGTCAGTGTTACAGTTCCCTCAGCGCTTCCCTCTGTCCCCAAGTTTAAAAAACTGGGGAAAGACACGTTGAAGCTGCGGTCCGTCCGGGCTTGGATAGTGTAATTGCCACCTGTAGCATTAGTGGCTACTGTGAAGTTGAGATTAAATGGGATTCCAGGCTCTATAGTGTTATTTGGTTGTGCCTGAGAAGAAACATGTTTAATATGATTAGAGATATTATCAGTGTATTTTGCATATCTCATGTATTTTTTGGATATTCCATACTATGTTAATTTCATGTAAAAGCCATTTGATAATGATGATAGATTTGTAATTTTTGGGTGAATTGTCTCTTCAAGCTTACCGAGATAGTTATTCTAGAGCCTCGTTGCTGGGTGGATGACTGTCTCTGGAATCGATTAGGCAAAGATCGAGTTGAGACATTTAAAAGCCCTTTCAGTTGCACCACAAACGCCCACTCTGGGATTCTGTCTATGTTGACCAGGAAGTCTGTCGCACCCAATGATTTAATGGTTCCATGGACAACATCAGATCCTGAAGCTTCAACTAGAAGCACGTCAGTCACTGTGACTGAATCTCCTCCGGTCACAGAGACAAACAGAGTAGCGTTCTGACCTGAGCGATCAGAAAAAACATTTTATTTTTCACATTTATCAGTTTTCAACACTGATAATAATAAGAGATCTATTTTTACATCAAATCAGCCTTGTAGAATGATACATAAAGGATCATGTGACACTAAAAAATGGCCGCTGAAAAATTAGCTTTGCCCTCACAGGAATAAATTACATTATAAAATTGATTAGAATACAGGTTGTTAATTCTAATAATGTTTCTGAATATTACTGTTTCTGCTGTGTTTTTGATCAAAATGCAGCTTTAGTAAACAACAAAGAATTATTTAAAAAACATTTAGCGTAACTGTCTACACTGTAAAAACAATTTGTTGAGTCAACTTAAAATAATTTGTTACCCGGCTGCCTTAAAATTTTAAGTTCAGTCAACTTAGCTTAGTTCAAAAAGTTTAGTCAACTTCAAATGTTACATTTTACTAAGTGACAACTTAGATATTTGAGTTGATTCAACTTACAATTTTAAGGTAGCCGGGTTGTTACTTAGTACATCCTAATGTTTTAAGTTGAATAAACTTATTTGAGTTGACTGAACTTAAAATTCATCTTAAAATGGTTACCCTTCAAAGGCAGCAGGGTAACAAATTATTTTAAGTTGACTCAACAAATTGTGTGTTTTTTTTTTGTTGTTGTTGTTTTTTACAGTGTAGTAACAATCAAGAAATCAGAAATGAAGAAGATGATATCAATATACCAATAAAAGGACGATTGGCTTTCGGTGTGAAGTCGCCTCCTTCTAACTGCTCCACAAAGTTAAATAGAAAGTTCACAGAACTCTGACCTGTAATCACAATTAAAACAGTGTATAGTACAGCTATTGCAAGATGCAATAGTCTTGCAATGTTCCAAAGAGAAACAATTTACTAATGTTATTTTCAAAAACATTGTTTTATTTCTAAAACATAAAAATCGGGTTGATACACACATTGTGTAATTAAACATTTGATTAAAAATAAATGTAACAATAACTTTGATAAACATTTTAAGTCTCAGTGGTTTACAAACAAAACAAAACCTATACGGTCACATTAAACACGCTTACCAGTGACTTTAAGACTGTATGAGTGTGTTGAGTCAATGCTGATCTTCCATTCTCCTGTCTGGTTGTCAGAGTTGAGTTTTACCCTCTTTAGATTCCCTACAATCAGGATGCTGCCTAGAGGACCATCTGCCACTGAACCTGACTGAGACACACCTGAAACACAAGTGAAAAACAGCTTATTTTTAACAATATAATATAATCCAATTTTGTGTTGGAGAAGATAAAACCCTTATATTAGCAAACAATGTTTGAGGTATGTTGGCTCACCTGTAGGGCTGTAGATGGTGAAAACTGGAGAGTCTCCAGTGATATATACAGTGACATTGGATAAAGATGGATCTAAAACAAAAGAAACATTTTCTGCAATAACTGGACTTCTCACCACCTGAAGAACAGTCACCTTCAAGAAAAAATTAGATTTGTCAATATGTTGCAGTGTTGCAGTATCACAAAGAGCTGAAATGCAAAACAAAAAGGTTTTTTTTCTCCCCATAATAAATATGCTATAGTATAGGGACAGTTCACACAAAAATAAAAACTCTGTCATCGTTTGTCTCTTATATCACATGATGATTTTACTTTCTGAATTCTAAGTAGGTTGTTATTAGAACATACCAGGTTTGAGGTAGATGCATCTGTGATGACTGCAGTGGCCTGATACAGTGCACGCTTATTAACCTCTATGGCCTGTCCACCAGAAGCATGGGCCAGATCTCTGTACAGCTGTTTGTCTGACAGAGGCATTGATCTTTTTTTAAATGAATGAGATTGTGAGGCAGTCCTTCTTCTACGTGCAAGAACATCAGTCAACATGAAAGTGACCTGGGTGGTGAAAAATGCCATTACAAACAATTTAACAACACTTTAATTTTAAGAGCAATGATTTGGATGTGATCTGCAGACACTCACTGTTGACCTGGTCCTTTCTATCATGGCCAGAATGGTGCTTCTTAATACATAGTCCTTTGCTGCAGCATCAGTGAAAACAAAAATGTCTGAAGATGGAGGTGCTCCTGCTAGTGCCCACTGGAGAACCAAATTATTTAAATTATTATATTAAAAATCAATGCAGCTTAGATATTTACAACAAAAATATCAGTAATGTAATATTATTTATCAGTATGAGTAAGAGTGATTTTTACATTTACTTTACTACAATTGGCATATATGTATAAACACACAAACCAGCAGTCCTGACAGGCACATCTCTGGGTAATCTCCTCCACCAGTTGCTGAAAGAGAATTAATTCTCTCTTTGAAAATATCTGCATTCCCAGTTCTTGTCAGAGGTCCAAAATCTGCATGACAAACACATCACAGAACGCTACAGCAACAAGAATTTAAAAATATTTCAACACTGTTTCAAAAATAATAACTACAATTATTGTGTATAGGTCAACTGTTGGTTATATTTGGACTTGAACAAAAGTAATGATGGCTGAATGGATAAATAGTTTAGTTCCCTTTCAAATGGTCTCTCTTTTTGCATAAAGGGACACTATGGAGAAACTCCTGTTTACTCTGAATACTGAAACCTGATTTGTTTATGTTTGTGTTGCTGTACCAACATGGCTGGTATATAAGTCGGCTCTGAGCGCCATTTCGTTAGAATTTTCATCTCCTCGCTGTACTCTATGGAGAAGAAGCAGCAAGAAGCATGAAGACTACTTGCTGTAGAAGAGCCGGGCAGTGGAAGATCGCCTCTCTTAGTGCTTCCTCTGCGACCATCCGGCGACTTTGGATATTTGGGCTGCAAGTGTGGGCATGGTCAATGCATTGCTTGCTTGGGCAGTGCTCACGCAGACTGCTTTCACTGCGAGACCATGAGTCACATCCTTCTTCGTCTTCCCCCGTCCGCACTCCGGTTTCTCCCCTCCCAAGAGCCTTGAAGGAAGATACAGAGGGGCAACTGGACTGACTTATCAGGGCTCGAGTAAACTCTCCCCACAATGCCTTGACGCTCCAGTGTATTTTACTCATGGATAGCAAGCTGATTCGTATTCTCAAGAAAGCCGCAGAAGATCTCGGCTTGGACTGGTCGGCACCTGAACAACCATGACCACAGAGAATCAGGACCACAGTATAACGTCTCATTTGAAAGACGGTGCTTTTTACAGTACAGTGTGCTCATCACTATACTGGGGCATTAGGACACAGACTATTTTTCTCAGAAGGTCTTCTGTCTAGGTACTGACCAGGCTCAACCCTGCTTAGCTTCAGTGGATAACCAGTCCTAAGCTGCAGGGAGATCAAGGACACTGACAATGTTGCCTGTTTGGCCCAGCCGTGAATGGATTTACCAGGTTGGTTGTACCACCTCAAGTTGTTTTCATTAATGTAGAAATATACCTCCTTGTCATGTTCTAGCATTGTTATCTTGCAATAAAAATCTAAAATTTTATACCCTTATAGTCATGGCAGTTTTTTCCTGTTGTATCAAAAATGGTATAGTATGGGAAGTGCCATGACAAATAGAGTTTGAGTCTGTGGGAAACACTTATATACAGTATATACAGTATGCAGGACTAAATACACCATATGACTACCTGGATCATTAAATGGGACTAGAATGTATTCTGAAGGTTCTTCTGGTGTTCCTCTCCTGCTGTCTATGATGCTGAAAGACACTCTCTTTGCCTCTTCAATATCATCAGACATGCTGCCTGTGGTGTCAATCACAAAAGCCAGAACTGAGGTCTGACTGAGGCCGACCAATCTGAGAGAAAGAAACAAGGAGCAACAAACAAAATTGGCTAAAACTGGAAAAACGTGTCAATTTCTGATTCTAGGGAGTGCTATGATTAAAGAAAAATTCATCTTTGAACTTTGCAACATCAGCAGAATCTTTTTTTCTTCAAATTTGGGCATTTTTTTCTCAGTTTTTCTAACTGCAATACTGCATTCTATATAATAAATGCTCAGATCTTGTCATAAAGGTTGTACTTTTGAGTTAAATGCACTTGAGGGCCTCTAAAAAGTTGTAATTGTGGATGGAAAACTCAGAACTTTCTTTAGGACCTGAATTTTCTGACAAAAGTCTCACCATTTATTTTATGACAGAGTCTAAAACTGTAAAAGGAAGGTCTCATACCGAAGAAAGGCATTGTTTCCTATGGCCAGTCGGATGTCTTGCAGCACTTCCACAGTAGCGTTGATGGCCATGTCAGCAGCACGGAGGTGAAGGAAGCCATGACTTGAGCTGATGTCATCCTTATTGATGCCTCCAGTGGGTTCTCTTGAACTGGTCTTGTCAATAGAGCCACCATGGCTACACTTGCCTGAAAGAAAATGATGTTCGTGTATAAATTTGTGGTGCCTGTATGTTGTCTGTGATGATGTACAGAAAGGTTATAACTTAAAAGGCAGAGAAACACTACACATGGGTGATGATGCTCTCCTACCTGCAGGTTTTCTGGAGGGGTAAAAACTGAAATATCCTGAAGTTAGTTTCTTATGCAGCAGTATGTCTGGGAGAATGTTATCTCTGCAGTTTGACCCAGAGCAGCTCCTGCATGTTGGTGTGCTGGGGTCTAGATATGCAGAAATGAGGTAAAAGAATGTGCATGTTTATACATATTCATATTGTGGATATGCATATGGTATACGGGTGGTTTAGTTATACCTGCTAGGTTGTTGAGAGGAAGCTCAGGTTTGATCAGTGTGCTGAAAGGAGCAGTTTCTCCCAGTTCCACCCAGTTACTGTGGCTATAGAAATCCTGCACACAAAAACAAATGTATTTTTTAGGTTGTAAATTGATATACTCAATGTAGTGTTATTTTACTCATTATAAATACACATACAGTAAATGAAAAAAAGTACATCTTGAATGCATTTTAAAGTGATAGTTCAGCTCAAAATGAAAATTGTGTCATCTTTTACTCATTCTTAAGTTGTTCCAAACTTGTCTGAGTTTCTTTCTTCTTTTGAACACAAAATATGATGTTAACCAAACAGTGACTGGTAGCCATTGACTATATAAACACTCATTTAATCAATACGATTTTTTATGTTTTTTTAAAATAAGTTTTTTTTATGCTCATCAAGGCTGCATTTATTTGATCAGAAATCAAGAAAAAAAAACAGTAATATTAAGAAATATTATTTCAAAATAACTGTTTTCTATGTGAATATATTTTAGAATTTATCCTTTATTCTTGTAATGCAAAGCTGAATTTTCAGCATCAGATCCTTCAGAAAGCATTCTAATATGCTGATTTATTATCAATGTTGAAAACAGTTGCGTTGCCTAATATTTTGTTGGAACCTGTGATACAAGGAACTCAAACAAGTTTGGAAAATTTTCATTTTTCTATCTAAGTTGCTTTGGATAAAAGTGTCTATCAAATACATACATGTAATATAAAATACAAATATAGTTTCTGATATAGGCCCAGCTCGAAAGTAAAAATATTTATAATAAAATATTAGATTCAAATACAGATTACTGTACTACAATGTTGATTTGTACCATACCTGTAGAGTGTGACATAGAGCTCCCAGTGTGCCACGGGCAGAGATATAGCTCCCCTGTCGCACACTGGCCTTTACTGCAGCCACACCTTGGGTAATAAGATCCCGGCCCTCACTGAAAGCCTCATTATCTACGTGGTGTGCCTTACTCATTGCAAAACGTTGATCTACAACTGCATTGCTTAGAAAAATTTGTGTTATAACTGAATAAAAAAAGTGGGAAGAGACGGCAGATAATGAAGAAGCAGATGCTGAGCAGGCTTCTTGGACAGCAGATGGAGTCAGTCTGTTGTTTATCTGAAGAGGAGAATATCATAATTATTACTAGTATTATTTTTATTCAAAACAAGAAGAACTTGAGTTGCCTCTATTTTTCAGTTTTCAGTTCAGGTTTCAATTTAAATTATGTGTGTAGCATAATTTGCAAAAAATAAAAAATAAAAGTTTTAAAATTCACATTTGTGGTATGACTGTAATTTATGCTGTAACACAAAATGTAAAGTCTCTTCACGTTAATCACAGACCTACTCATAATAACCCAATCATAGTTTGCATGACTCAAAAATGCTAATTCTCTTTACTGGTTTTTACAGTTCAGTTACTCCCATGTCTTTTTCTTACAGGCAGTGTGAAGTAGCGGCCCTGGGCAGTGGCTATATCACGACACACTTCTGCTGTCTTGCGGAGGATGGCCAACTGAGTGATTTCTCGATGGGTGAGGGAGCCGTCCTGAAAGAGAGCTTTGAATGCTGCCACCTCGGGGGGTTGAAACAGGGTCCCACAGAGGAGAAAAACACTCAATACAACCAGTGAAACCATGGCTGTCAGAATAGGTGCTGTGGGAACATTCACAATTTGAAAATTCAAATCATTTGATGAATGGCAATTTAATGAAACATTTTACTAAACATTTAATATAAATGCAAGACACCCCAGTTTATAGGGTAAAAAGAAATTTCAGTTTAAAAAAAATGCCATGTTTTAATATGCCATGAGGCATTATCTAATCAAAATGCATAATTTGCATACATTTCCAGGGAGAAAAAAAGTTTGTTTTTTTTCTTTATTCTGTTGATATATAATAGTTACAGAAAGGCTATGTCTCTTTCTTTTTATTCAATGAATCAAAAAATAATGTCAAGCGGCATGTAATGTATAAATCTACAGATGCAAATAGATAAAGTGCAAAGTTAACATTTAAATGTTAAAATGTAAAATGTAAAATGTTTCTTTCCACTAGTGTAACACAAATAATTCAAAATATCAAAATTGACCAGTACATAAAATAAATAGTTGCCTGTAGTTACTTGCCATAAATGTATAATTAAAAAAATAATAATAATAAATAAATTCAGCAGGTAAATATGTTAGTCTATAACTGGACATTAACTCACAAAGTATTACATTACCTGTCAAAAGTTTTTTTCTGCTCACCAAGCCTGCATTTATTTGATCTGAAATACAACAAAAGCAGTAATATTGTGAAATATTTTTATTATTTAAAATAACTGTTTTCTATTTGAATATATTTTAAATGTAATTTATTCCTGTGATCAAAGCTACATTTTTACATACAATAAAAAGCTCCTAATACTTTTATTTAGCATTTTATTTTGTTATTTTGAACTTTCTATTCATCAAAGAAACCTAAAGAAAAATTTACTTAGCTGTTTTCAACATCATCATCATCATCATCATAATAATAATAATAATAATAATAATGTTTATTGAGCAAATCAAAATATTATAATGATTTCTGAAGGATCATGTGACAGGAGTAATGATAAAAATGTAGCTTTGAAATCACAGGAATAAATTATTCATTTAAATTATTTAAAATATATTCAAATAGAAAACTGTTATTCTAATTAGTAAAAATGCTTCAAAATTGTACTGTTTTTGCTGTGGATCAAATAAATGCAGGCTTGGTGAGCAGAAGAAAACATTAAAAGCCTGTTCAAAAATATTTGACTGGTAGAGTACATATTACACAATTCCATAAATATTGTAAAATAAATAAATAAAGTAGAGAATAGTTTGATTACCTTTTCACAGATTGTCCGTGTATATACTATAACTTATACACAGCCTCTGTCGATGTATATTTATATGCTTTTACACACATGACTAATGTCAGCGTCACAGGATTTCAGAATTCTTACTGTAAATGTATGGTCAGTAAGGAAGAAAATGTATTTCCTTATCAGCTGCTATTATTGACTGTGCCTTTTTTAAATTATATACATCTTTTGTTTGATTGACTAAATTGACTTGTTAAATTGGACTCACCTCTGTTTCCTTGACAACTCCTAATGGCTCATAACAATGCTTGACACAGCTTACAAAATAATATTGGTCTTGCAAACTTGTAAAACCGTACAAACCTGATGTTCTTATCAACAAATTTGCCTGATTCATACAGTAAGTATGATAGGAAATTCTTTAATCTTTCCTAAAACTTGGTTTAATATATTTAGTTTAGTTTATTTATAAAGAACAATAAAACAACAGCCGCTGACCACTGTGCAGTACACAAATGGTAAAAACCAAAATAAAAAATACCAATCAAGACAATAAAACATCAAACAAAGACAATCCCAAAGAGAGCATATAAAGAAAACAAAATGGGGGCAAGAATAGATCCTTGGGGAACCCCGCATGTCAAATGTGCTTTGGAGAATAAACATCTATTTATATAAACAGAAAAAGTTTAGGATTTGAACCCGTTCAGTGCCTGACCTTTAATACCCACACGATGTTCAAGACAAGAAATTAGAATATCATAATCGACCGTATCAATGGCCGCACGAAAATACGTTCATGTATACGTTCACGAAATGGTTCATGTATAACTTATAATCACTCATGTCACAGGAGTGGAGAGCAGCCCCTGAGCAAAGAAGAAACTGAATGAGAGTGGAAGCTAATGTAAAAAGCTTAAGCAATGCTGATACCCCTTATGTGAACTTTGTCTTCAACATTAAGAAAGATCAAAAGTATATACTGGACTACTCCTGGAATCACAGCTTACCCACAAAAACTAGTCCCACACACGTTCACATACAACTGAAAGTTGAGAGTAAAATTTCAATAGTAAACTTTAACCTTGATACTTTAATATTTAAAAAGTCTCTTTTAGCCAAAACAGTATTCACCTTATTTTTCAATGTGGAAGTAAGCCGTTTTCTGTGAATGTGTGAGACTTCTGGTTCATTAGCCACTATAGGGAAATTACTAGAAGTATAACAGAGTGCAGTAAATGGTAAAACTGTTTGTACTACAAACCAGTGTGTTCATAATTAAGATAATACATTAGAATAACATGCTAATACACACAAGTCTGCAATATCAAGCAACAAAAATAACTGGAAGCGAATGACACCGGAAGCCAGATACATTAAATTTACAAATGGCCACTCCCGCTCTTACGAGAAAAATAAGGTGGATAAAACAACTGTGTTATTAACAATGTTCAGGAGAAGCACATTCACATAATTAACCAGTTTAGCACAGGTGGAGCTCATTTAGATAATCCACTTAAGTAGAACTAGGGATGTGACGGTGAGGAAATTTTCCCGCCAGTTAATCGACAAGTAACAACACTGGTAATACAGTACCTGTATCAACAGGTTTTTTTTTTCAAAATCACCTTAGATAACAGGCTTTTAGAATCCAAAATATTTTTAAAACAAGCACTTTTGCATTTCGTATCAAAACTAAATCTTAACTAAATCTCAGCTTGACTTACTAAATGAAATCGGACTACTGCTGCTGATCTGTGATGCAAGACTATCGTTTGGCGTTCTGCATTGAGCAGCCGCTTTTAGTTTTTAATTGTAATGTCTGTTCTCTAACTGAACTCAATGATTTTTATTACTATAAAAAAACCGAAACAACATGTGGGCAAATGACTTAACCAGTGTTGCGGCTTAACACCAGTAACACAGACTATCCCAACATGCCTAATTAGCACAATGAATATATATATATATATATATATATATATATATATATATATATATACACAGCCAACTCACCTCTGTTACACAACAGTTTTCCAGCATCCCTCCTCCACCCCAACTCCTAACTCATAACTATTCTTGTCTCACCTTAGGGATAGGGGAGTTCTCTGGGTTTTAGGCTATATTCAGAGCTCTCCCCTTGGACAGCACCCCAAATATGCTTACTATTTGCTCAGTCTGATTATATGTAATTGCAAACTCGTAAAGTTGAGAATTTCATATACAGTGGTACTTGCTGTTATTCTGAATCATACAATATTGAACATCCATTGAAAATAGCTATGGAGACAGTGAGTTTTATTCAGATAATTGGATCCCGGAGCTTCTGCCACACAAGTAAATGTGACACCTATCTCTGACTCTGTGTTATAGGGCACTGTCAGTGTGACACTTCCTTGGGTGCTTCAGTGGTACACAATTTTTCAATTAGTCAGTTCATTGTTGATATAGTTCATCAATTAGGAATGAGTTTTATTCATTTATAAAGCAGCTCTGTAGAATCCAGATCAGTTGAGTTCTCATCCAATTCTCATCAAATTAATATTTGATGCCAAATTTGAATTCAGCAATTTCTATCATTATTCGTTTCTGTCCCATTTTATTCATAAATTTATTTACTCCAATTTATGGCCCTATGACCCATAAAAAAACTTTCACGGGGGAACTCATGGACCAGATGGGCTGGATTTGTCCAGGGCCGAATTTTAATCCCAGTCCATCCCTGGACACACTACAAACTATCCCCGTGGCATTCAGGCAGGCACTTCCATCAGATTCGAACAGGACTTAAATAAAAAAAGTGAAAAAAAAACATTTTATTTTTTATTTTTGCTGTATCGTAAACATACCGAACCGTGACACCACTGTGTATTTTTGTGAACCGTTACACCCCTACTAAAAAGTCCAAGGTATCGGTTGACCTAATTAATGCAGCCTAACAATCCTTTAACAAATTTTAATTACAGAAATATAATTGTGTGTTATGTGTATGTCATGTTAAAGAGATGGGTCTTTAATTTAGATTTAAACTGACAGAGTGTGTCTGGTTCCCGACCAACAACAAAAGAAAGACTGTTCCAGAGTTTGGGTGCTAAATAGGAAAAGGATCTACCACCAGAAGTTAATTTTGATATTCTAGGTATTATCAAATAGCCAGAGTTTTGAGATCACAGCGGACACGAAGGACAACAATGCAAAAAGAGCTTGCTCAAGTAATGAGGAGCTAAACCATTCAGGGCTTTATAAGAAAAAACAGCAAGATTTTAAAATGTATATAATAGGGAGCCACTGCAGTGGTGACAGAACTTGGTTAGTGAGAATTCTAGCTGCTTTATTTTATTTATTAAGCACGCAGAGCAACCACCCAATACCGCATTACAATAAGCTAATCCTGAGGTCATGAATACATGAATTATCATTGATGTATTTGACATTGACAGCATTTATGATATATTTTTAAGATGGAAAAATGCATTTTTACAAATGTTAGAAATGAAATAAAAGATTGCTATCAAATAGCACACCCAGATTCCTAAATGATGACGAACAATTGAAAGAGCACCCATTAAGTGTTGGACAGTATTCTTGGTTATTCCTCATAGCAGCTTTTAAGTGTCCACCCAGAAATGTAGTGGCTTTGGGAGGCTCGCATCTGCAAAGGAGGTTATTTGAGTAACCAGTTCAGTTGTTCCTTGTTGGTCATCCCCTTCAAAGCACTAGGTTGACTGCTCAAAGTACACCAGAGTTTAGTACTCAGAGACTGACTCAGAAAGAGCTTTTTTTTGCCAGGTATGCTTGCGCATACAAGGAATTTCTTTCAGTGTCATTACCTTATGTAATGACACTTTATGTAAATATAAATAGACAAAAAATTTAGTAAAATAAGTTGAGATATGAATAAGTGGTATGCATAGTTGTGCTATAGATGATAGAATAGAATAGGACAGAATAGAAAGAGATGCAGTGATGTATTAGGGTGGAGAAGGTAACAAATAAATTTCTGGATATTGCACATATTTTTTTATTGCACAATGGGAGAAACATTTTAACTGTTCATAAGGTGGATTACCTGGGGGAAGAAACTGTTCTTGTGCATGTTTGTCCTGATATTTGGGGCTCTGTAGCACTGGCCAGATGGTAAAAGTTCAAAGAGGGGATGGCTTGGATGTGAGGGATCCAGAGTGATTTTCTGAGCTCTTTTCTGGTCTCTCACCTGAGGTTTTTGAGTTCCCTCCACAAGGAAACTGTACTCAGTGAGGTGGAACCTTTTCACTTCTTGGTTGGGCAACCATCAATTAGACCCACTCAACTGTAAAGAGTTCCTGCTAGAACTTTTCCGCAGGGTTACCACACCCCTCTGGGTTGCCAGTCATTGGGGAGAAACCCATAGGTTAATCATTTCCTCTGTCGCACATTGAGGCTGAGGCCTGCTTTGCACTCTACAGTCCCATTCTGGGATTTGGCAATGGCCCTGCAAGCTCTCTGTAAACCTCCCTTTGAAATCTTTGAGGAGGTTCCGGAGAGGTTTCTCACAGTTAAGACTGTTTTCTTAATGGCTGTCTCTGCTCTTAAAAGAGTTTATGACCTTCAGGGCCTTTCATGTCTGGAGTTTCTGACTGATATGTCTTTAAAGGGGTCATCCGGTGCCACATGCACTTTTACAAGCTGTTTGAACTGAAATGTGTGCTAGGAGTGTGTGTGCACAACCACTCTAGAATGACAAAGATCCGCCCAGTAGTTTTCTTTTAATTTAGTAAAATAATTTGCCCCTTCTTATATCGAGCCATTCTCAGATGCCTGTCGTTGTGCCGTCATACCAACAGAGGCCGCTCCCACGACTGATGATAGACAGTAGTGTTTTAGTATAGACCCACCTCGAGTGAGAAGTAAACTGTCAGCCATTGTTTAGAGAGTACAGTTGATGGGTGTGACAGCAAACACAGCAGTCATTTACTACCGACATCTGAGCCGCTGAGTACACAGTGGCTGAATTTTATTTTTGAAGGGAATGTGCCACCGATCTACCTAAATAGGTTTATGTTTACGCGAATCATTTCTCACCATTATATGAGAAGCTGCTGCTGAAAAATGGATCTGTATCAACTATTCGTATTCCTGCCTCATCTTCACCAGAAGAAGTGAGTGTAATTTCTTTTTCTATGAATCTTTGCTAATCGCCTTTTCTAATAATGTGCTAAAGTTAGCGCGTTTCACGATAAATGAAACTGTAACTTACACTCTCAGAGAACATGGTTATGTCGTCTTCTCTATGTACATCCGTCTCAATATAATTCCTAATTGCACGTTTATAATGAACAATGCGTTTGTCACAGTTTGGATGGATGATGAGTGGAGAATGAGGAGGAGATCCGGAGTAAAAGAAATATAAACAGTTTATTAAATGAAATACTGAATTACAAACAAACAAATCAAAACCAGGAGCAAAACAGCAAACATGTAACGTTAACGACGGACAGCGGGGAGTGATCACAAGCAGACTTAAATACACAGAGACATGGGCGTGGTCGCAAACAAGTTAACAAGATAACGAGGGGGAAATACAAATATGGGCAAGAACAAACCAAAAGGACTAAATCAAAAAGGGGGGAAACAAGGACTAAACCAAATGAACTAGAAACATGGGGAAAAACACTAGGAAAACATGACAGGACAGGACAAAACACAGACATGATCCTGACATTACCCCCCCCCCACCCCTCCCCCGAAGGCGCGTCTCGCTCCTAATAACATCCAAAGGGGAGGGAGGGTGGGCGCCCTGGAGACTGCTAGAAAGACACAGGGGACACGGGATACAGAGGTGGTCTCCAGGGTGGATCAGGGATCTCAGGTGGCCATGGCGGGTCAGGAAGCTCAGGGAGCCCTGGCCAAGTCAACAGTCCAGGAGACCATGGCGGATCTGGGGGCTCAGGAAACCATGGCCGGGTAAACAGTCCAGGTGGCCATGGTGGATCTGGCGTCTCAGGCAGCCATGGCCGGGACAATAGTTCAGGAGGCCATGGCGGATCTGGAGGCTCAGGAAGCCATGGCCGGGTAAACAGTTCAGGTGGCCATGGCCGAGTAAACAGTCCAGGTGGCCATGGCCGGGTAAACAGTCCAGGTGGCCATGGCCGATCAAGGGAGTAGCCCCCCCAAAAAATTTTCTTGGGGGAACCTAGGGTATAGTCCGCACAGGAGAGCACGGAAGAGCGCGCAGGAGAGAGCTCCGGCTCAGGAGGACGCGCTGGAGACAGCTCCGGCTCTGAAGGGCGCGCTGGAGACAGCTCCGGCTCTGGAGGGCGCTCTGGCGGCGCAGTCACTGGAGGGCGCTCTGGCGGCGCAGTCACTGAAGGGCGCTCTGGCGGCGCAGTCACTGGAGGGCTGGGCGGAACCAGCGAAGACTGGGAGACTGGGCAGCACCAGCGGAGACTCTGGAAGGCTGGGCGGAACCAGCTGAGACCTTGACTTGGCGGTCGCCATCTTGGGTGCAGACTCAGGCTTGGTGGCCATCTTGGCCGGGGACTCAGGAACGACGGTCATCTTGACCGGGAACTCAGGCTTGGCGGCCATCTTGGCCGGGAACTCAGGAACGGCGGCCATCTTGACCGGGAACTCTGGAACGGCGGCCATCTTGACCGGGAACTCAGGTTTGGCGGTCATCTTGGCTGAGGGTTCAGGAACGGCGGCCATCTTGGCCGGGAACTCTGGAACGGCGGCCATCTTGACCGGGAACTCAGGTTTGGCGGCCATCTTGGCCGAGGGTTCAGGAACGGCGGCCATCTTGGCCGGGAACTCTGGAACGGCGGCCATCTTGACCGGGAACTCAGGAACGGCGGCCATCTTGCGTGTAGACTCCTGTGTGGCAGCCATTTTGCGTGCAGACTCATGCGTGGCAGCCATCTTGCGTGCAGACTCCTGCGTGGCAGCCATCTTGCGTGCCGACTCCTGCGTGGCAGCCAATTTGCGTGCAGACTCCTGCGTGGCAGCCATCTTGCGTGCAGACTCCTGCGTGGCAGCCATCTTGCGTGCAGATTCCGGCGTGGCAGCCATCTTGCGTGCAGACTCCTGCGTGGCAGCCATCTTGCGTGCAGACTCCTGCGTGCCAGCCATCTTGCGTGCAGATTCCGGCGTGGCAGCCATCTTGTGAGCTGGCGTGGCAGCCATCTTGTGAGCTGGCGTGGTAGCCGGCAGACTAGAGCGTTGGGCGGAGGCCGGCCGCATCGGGCTGAGGACAGCAGCGGAGCTTTGGAGGACGACTGGGGATAGGAGACTGGGCTGGCGGTCCGATCCGTTGGAGCGGTATGTGGAGGTTCTCGGCTTATGGCAGGCTGGCGCGATGTGCTGTGTCTGTGAGGGGACTGGAAGATGAGACCGACCAGAATTTGGAAATTCTTTGACTTCAAAATCAGATCCATTCAAATAGAGAATCAGGTTTATTAGCTCGATCAAGGGGAAATTACAAGAGGGAAGATCGCAGCGAATGGTCTCATCATCCAGCCCCAAAACAAACACAGCACCAAGAGCAGCCTCGTGCCAGCCTACCTGATGGGAGAGCTCGATGAAGTCCTCCACATATCGTTCCAACTCACGGCCACCTTGCCGCAGTCCCCTCAAAGCTGCCTCAGCCCGACTCATCTTCTGTTTTGGGTCCGTCGTTCTGTCACAGTTTGGATGGATGATGAGTGGAAAATGAGGAGGAGATCCGGAGTAAAAGAAATATAAACAGTTTATTAAATGAAATACTGAATTACAAACAAACAAATCAAAACCAGGAGCAAAACAGCAAACATGTAACATTAACGACGGACAGCGGGGAGTGATCACAAGCAGACTTAAATACACAGAGACATGGGCGTGGTCGCAAACAAGTTAACAAGATAACGAGGGGGAAATACAAATATGGGCAAGAACAAACCAAAAGGACTAAATCAAAAAGGGGGGAAACAAGGACTAAACCAAATGAACTAGAAACATGGGGGAAAAACACTAGGAAAACATGACAGGACAGGACAAAACACAGACATGATCCTGACAGCGTTGAGGTGATTGACTATTTACAAACCATGTACGTTGTAGTAAAACTACATTAAGCTTAGCTTTGTAACACTAGATGGTTTAAAACGGTGTCTGTTAATGATTATGAAGTCATGTACAATTATTTTAAATCGTTTTGGATCAGTTATAACTGCATTAAGAATGATAACTTTAACGCAATGCCTGCAAAATAGTGTTTACAGCCCGCAACTGCATACGAGTAAAGACCATAACACTCACATTTATGTATTTCAATATTACGACGGGGTAAGTTATGTTAACTGATCACTTATTTGCTCTTGTTCAGTCAGCTATACCTCAGTAAACACATCGCGTTTGTATCTCTCAGTACGCTATCCTGCCAGTACATACAAAGATAAATCAAGGTGACATTAAGTTTACTAACCATTCAGGAACGCCTTGTTTAAGCCGTAATTGCCGAATTTCTTCGCGGGTGTCATCTTGTTCCAGGTCCAACTCCGGTTCAAACTGATATGGTTACACATGTGTTTTCAAAGCCTCTCGCGATCATTATTTCCCCAAATAATACCCTCAACTGTTGTCTAGGGCTAGGCAACACCCCATGTGCCTTGTAATGACACGCCCCACAGAGCTGAGGGGCGGGGTGAGCAGAGGTTCATATAATTTAAAGGGCCAGGTACTGATATCGCTTGCTGAGAAGAGGCATTTTTACCAGGTAAAATGAGTGTTTTTTTACACTACCGTTGAGAATTTTTAATCAAAGTATATTACAAACTTTTCATTAGGACCCTAAAGCATCATATTAACTTGTGGAGAATGGGCATCGGATGACCCCTTTAACAAATACCTGGGTGAGTGGAATAATCTCAAACCTGCAGATTAGCTCCTTCTGTTAAGTCATCTTCAGTTATTCTTAGTTAATCAGCAATAAACAGCTGCAGTGCATCTTCAACCACTCCAAGATATTTACACATTTTAGTTTAGTAGTGTACTTCTTTTTTCTTATTCAGTGTTTCCATTTATGGTGGTTTATTGTATGTACACTCTTAAAAATTAAGGCTCCAAAGGGGTGTTTTTGCAGTGATGCCATAGAAGAACCATTTTTGGTTCAGCAAAGAAACTTTCAGTGAACAGTTCTCAAAAGAACCATTTTGAAGAACATTTTAAAAATCTAAAGAACCTTTTTCCACTATAAAGAACCCTTTCTACAGTTGAAAGATTCCTTGGATGTTCAAGGTTCTTCATGGAACCATTAATGCTGAATAAAGAACCTAAATGTTGTGTTTGTACAATACAAAATGTATGTATTGGATTGTTTTTCAAGGACCAATAAAACATGCTCACCCAGGAACACGCCTGCAAAATCAGGATATGACAGTCAATCCTCAGAAATCAAATCAAATAAAACTTTAAATGTCAGATAAGATAAAATAAATCAGCTGGTAAGAAGTCTAACTTTATTCACCTCAACCTGCTGGTCTTAGAAAGGTTCTGCATGGTCCTTACAAACCACACAGTCCATGAAACTATTTTAAAGAAGTAAACCCACATTGTTAATTGTTCATTTCCCGTATTCATAAAAACATTTTTCCATTATAACTGATAAGGAGGTAGGGCATAAATGTAAAAGTCATGTCATTTTCTGCAGGTGGTAAAGAAAATCAACAATTGTGAGTTCATGATAATATTCATTTATAGATCACAGAAAAATGTTCACTTAATTCATGACTGAGTTTTTCCTCATCCATACAGAAAGGAAACTAATAACCCTACTAGAGCAACACACATGGAGAAGGACACAGAATATGATCCATTGGGGCTAATAGTTGTAGAAGGGCTCTTTATAGAGGTGAAACATGTGCCCACATTTCCCACCCTGTCCACAGCTACCAGCTCTACTTCCTGAGAACAACAGGAAGCATTGTAGAATGCCACAGTCACATTTGTGCCATCTGCACTCATCACATAACTTAAGCTGAGAGAGCCATTGCCACGAATGAGGGACACTCCGGCTATGCCTGTACCATTTCCGTCTGTCAAGTTGGCAGAGAGTTCCCATGATGCTTTGCTGCATTCAAAAGGACAGTCAGCTTTGATGCTCACTACCTGACAGACGGGGCTAGAGAAATCAGTGACCTTCCAAAAAATAAAAAAATAAAGGTTAAACAGAGTCAACGAAGGGATAAAATGCTTGCATGCAAAACAAAGGCAGAGTGATACTTTTGTTTTACCTTAGTCATGACAGTGAACCACACTGCCACATAATTCGAGTCACCAGATCCTGGATCTTCTGCTTCAATAGTGAGTGTGACATCCGTTCCTGACTCTGTGTCTGAGGGTGCAGTCAGTGTTACCGTTCCCTCAGCACTGCCCTCTGTTCCCGTGTCCAGAGAGCTGGGGAAAGACACATTGAAGCTGCGGTCTGTCCGGGCTCGGATAGTGTATCTGCCACCTGTAGCATTAGTGACCAATGTGAAGTTGAGAGCGAAAGGGATTCCAGGCTCTATAGTGCTGCTTGGTTGGGCCTGAGAAGAGATATGGTTAATATGGTAAGAGATATTCTCAGTATATTTTGCATGTTTTTTTTTTGTTTTTTTTCTCAGGTTAGTCATCCTAAGCTCATATAAAAGTCATGTCAATGATAATATAATTTTTATTTTTGGGTGAACTGGCTCTTCAAGCTCACCGTAATGGTAACTCTAGAGCCTTGTTGCTGGGTGGGTGACTGTCTCTGGAATCGACTAGGCAAAGATCGAGTTGAGTCATTTAACTGCCCTTTCAGCTGCACCACAAATGCCCACTCTGGGATTCTGTCTATGTTGACCAGGAAGTCTGTCGCACCCAATGATTTAATGGTTCCATGGACAACATCAGATCCTGAAGCTTCAACTAGAAGCACGTCAGTCACTGTGATTGAATCTCCTCCGGTCACAGAGACAAATAAAGAAACGTTCCGACCTGAGCAATCAGAAAAGCATTTTGTTTGTTTCATTGAAAGAGAAAATAAAATTACTTTGTAACATTGACAATAATTAAAATATTTCTTGAGCTCCAACGTATTAGAATGATTTCTGAAAGATCATGTGATCTGACATGTGATCACTGACGACTTAATAAATCAGATTAATAAATTACATTTTAAAATTAAAATAGAAAATAGCAGATTTCAATTGTAATAATATGTGACTTTTTTTTACAGTTTTACTGTATTATTGATCAAATCATGCACCTTTTGGGAATATAAGGTGAACATTCTCCTATATTTACCAATGAAAGGACGATTTTCTTTCGGTGCAAAGATACCCCCTTCTAACTGCTCAACATAGTTAAAGAGAAAGTTCACAGAACTCTGACCTGTAATCACAATTAAAGCAGAGTGAATATAATACTATTGTGAGATGCAACAGCACTGGTGCTCCAAAGAAATATTTTACTGTACTGTACCTACACACATGTGCAATTAAAGATTTGGTTAAAAATCAAATAATAACATCTCAGTGGTTTATCAACAAAACAAAGCATATACTGGCAGACTAAAATGCTTACCAGTGACTATAAGGCTGTAGAAGTCTATAGAGTTAATTCTGATCTTCCATTCTCCTGTCTGGTTGTCAGAGTTGAGTTTTACTCTCTTCAGATTCCCTACAGTCAGGATGCTGCCCAAAGGACCATCTGCCACTGAACCTGACTGAGACACACCTGAAAGGCAGGGAAGACACATCTTATATTAAACATTGTAATATAATCCAAGTTTGCATTTGGATTTTTGTATTCGAGAAGATAAAAGCCTCATAATTAGCAAACAATGTTTGAGGTATGTTGGCTCACCTGTCGGGCTGTAGATGGTAAAAACTGGAGAGTCTCCAGTAACATACACAGTCACATTAGACAGAGATGGATCTAAGACAAAGAAAAAGTTTTCCGCAATGGCTGGACTTCTCACCACCTGAAGAAGCGTCACCTTCAGGAAAGAGATTTTTTTTTTCAGTATGTTGCAGTGTTTAACAGCAAAATTCCTAATCAGCAAATTGTGAAAAATATTGCAAAGTCATCATCTGTCATTCTTAGAACATACCAGGGCTGAGGTAGATGCATCTGTAATGACTGCAGTGGCCTGAGAAAGTGTATCTTTTGTGACCTCTATTGTCTGTCCACCAGAAACATGGGCCAGATCTCTGTACAGCTGTATTTCTGATTCATATATTGATCTTGATGTAAAACTTCCAGATTGTAAGACATCTCTTCTTTTACCGAATGAGAAAGGGTTAGTCAACAGGAAAGTAACCTGGATGGTGTGGAGAAAAAGCAGATAGAAACAGAAAAGAGTCATTACAGATATTTTAACAACACTTCAATTTTAGCTGAAATTATGTGGAAGTGATTTACAGGCACTCACTGTTGACTTGGTGCGTTCAATCATGGCCTGAACGGTGCTTTTTAATTCTGAGTCCTTTGCTGCAGCATCAGTGAAAACAAAAATGTCTGTAGATGGAGGAGCTCCTGCTAGTGCCAACTGAAGAACAATGACACAAAGAAAAACAAGATCTTAAGATTATTATAATTTCTACGTCTGGCTTTATTGTGATATCAAAACTTAACTCAGATATTCATAATAATTATATCAATAATGTAATTTTATACAATATATCAGCTGGAAAAGGAGTGATTTTCTCAACAACAACAACAACAACAACAACGACGACAAAAAACACAATCACACCAGCAGTCCTGACAGACACATCTCTGGGGTGTCTCCTCCATCAAATGGAGAAAGAGAATTGATTCTCTCTTTGAAAATATCTGCATTGTCAGTCCTTGTCAGAGGTCCAAAATCTGTTTGAAAAAAAAAAAAAAAAAAAACACATCACAGAATGCTACAGCATCATGTTTTACATAACTTAAAAAAAATAAACATGTTTAAAAAACAATTACGATAATAAAAAAAGCAACAACTTTATTTTGCATATCTATATATAACTTATTTCCACTGTTATTCAGATACTCTATAAACATTGCATGTAATGACAGGCATATAGGCTACATGTTCGTTTAATTTATTCTTTAAAAACCAAATCATTCACAGATATTTTTTTATGTTAGATTAAGTTAGATTCAGACATGATGTGATGATGTGAATAGTTTTCTTTGCAATTAGTTCATTCATTTTAATCAGTTTGATGCATTCAGGCTTATTTGTGCTGAAACATAACGGGTGGGAATTCACTACAGAACTGTTTGTTAGCTACAAAATAAAAAAAAATGCAGTCAATAGAAACTCCATTCTCATATTTTGTATTATTTGTTTTATATTTTTACACTGTTTTCATTCAAACATTTTGAGGAGGCACTGGTTTCTTTGCTTTTGTTGGAAAAATAACAACAACCTGGATTTTTATACTAAACTAAAATACACAATATGACTACCTGGATCATTAAATGGGACAAGAATGTATTCTGAAGGTTCTTCTGGTGTTCCTCTTCTGCTGTCTATGATGCTGAAAGACACTCTCTTTGCCTCTTCAATATCATCAGACATGCTGCCTGTGGTATCAATCACAAAAGCCAGAACTGAGGTCTGACTGAGGCCCACCAATCTGAGAGAGGGAAAGAAAGGAAGAAAACTGGTTAAACCACTATGAGCACTATGACCTAAGACCTACCAACCAATAGAGAGCCGTGGAAAATTATCAGAAACTTTCTATGCAAATATTTCATTATAATTTTAAACCTTATTGTGGGGTTTACAAACATTTAACCAATAAAAAGAGCTTGTGACTAAACCTCGTAACGCCTTGTCAGTCAAACTTCACCCCGCCTTCATTTAAAATGCACAATGCAACAATTCTTCACAATGCAAGGGTAAATTTAAGAACCTTGTTAACCTCATTTTATCATGCTAAGTGCAAATGTCGATCATATATAAAGCCAAAATACCAACTTTGATTACGCATTGTCTAATTATTGGGAAAAAAAATTAAACAATAATTAAACAATGGGGGTGGACATTTAAAGGGGTCCTATTATATTCTTTTACAAAGTCTTTATTTTGTTTTGGGGGTGCACTAGAAAATGTTCTCATGCTTGGTGATTCGAAAAATGCATTATTTTTCACATTATTTACATTATTACAATAGGTTTCTCCCCAGGCTGGCACAAATGGTTTGATTAGTTCCAGGTTTGATGAAGGTCTGCCTAATGAAAAACAAAATGTGTTGTGATTGGTTAGCAGTCTCACTGCATTGAAATTGGTGAACAGCTCAGATGGCTAGATTATACAAGCTAAATTAAAGTGATTCTTACATTTTAAATATGGATATTTTTCTTACAAAAACACATTGGATCGCTAAAGGAGGCTTTTACAGGTTTGTAATCGTTAAGTCCTGTTATCTTGGGTTTCTTTGGGATGGGGATGATGGTGTAGCATTTGAAGCAGGCAGGGACTTCACACAGCTCCAGAGATCTGTTGAAGATCTGTGAAATGGCGGGGTCCAGCTGGTCAGCACAGGTTTTCAGACATGCTGGTGCCACACTTTCTGTTCCTGGTGCCTTTCTTCTTTTGTTCCTTCTGAAGACTTTAATCACAGAGGGGTGCTGGAGGTGTTAACAGTTGTGTAGAGAGATGGTCAGAATGGGTGTGGGGTGTGAGACCAGTTTCGAACCTACAATAAAACTTGTTCAGGTCTTTAGCAAGTCGCTGATTCACCTCAGTTGGAGGATAGTGTCTTGTTTTTTGTAATCTCTTTCAGACCTTTCCACACTAAAGCCATGTCAGCGTAGCTCCTTTTAGTTGCTATAATCTCCTTATTTAGTGTGTTTCTGGCCTGATTGTACAAGACTCTGTCTGTCACGGGTGCGTGCAGGAGTTGACGAGACGGACGACAAGAATTACAAAATACAATATATTTAATATAAATCTTCGACTGGAACAAGGCAGGAACAAGTCAGGAACATCACACACATCTATTCAACCAAAAGGACCGACAGGGAACTGAAATCAAAGACAGACTTTTAAAGACAGACTAATCAATAAACACAGGTGACACAGATGACTAATAATTACAAGGACAGGTGCAGGGAATCACAATGACGAAGGGCTAAACCATATGACAGATCAACGGGGGGAAGACAAATGGGAAAAACTAATGACAAGACAGACAGAACTGTGACATTACGCCCCCCTCCGGAAAGGCGCGTCCTCGCGCCGTAGAAAAACAAAAACAGACAAGAGGGGCGGATAACCAGAAAAACAGAGTCAATGAGGGCGGGGGCTTCGGCGGAGGACGCAACCCCGGAAGGGGGACAAAAACAAGAGTCCATGTGACAAAAAAGACAGTCCAAGGGGGCGACGACGGTGGGAGGAGCCAGGGAAGACACAGGAGGGACCTGAAGCAGGAGAGCAGGACCCAGATCGCAGCCAGGATGACGGCCCACGGAGGAGCCGACGGAGGGAGGAGCCATGGTGGAGGAAGGACCGCCGACTCCGTGGGGCCGACCGACAGAGGCAGAGCAGCTGGCAGAGGAACCCGAGGCGGAGATGGAGAGCCGAAGATCCAGGGCGACACCGCGGATCCGGAGGGCCAAGGCGGAACGGGCTCTGGCGGCCGAGGCGGAGGCGGAGTCCCGGAGATCCGCGGCGGAGCCGGAGCGACAGAGGATGGAGGCTGTGCCCGCAGGAAGGAGGAGTCCCAAGGAGCCGGTGGGACGGCGTGACGAGGCGCAGCCGGAGGAGCAGAGTCCTGAGGATCCGATGGGGTGACGACTGACCAGGGCGGAGCCGGAAAGACGATGGAGCCCGGTGGAGCTGGTGGACCGACGGGCGACGGTGGAGAGGAGGGCGCTGAGAGCCGAGGTGGAGCCGCAGGGTCGGAGGACCGAGGTGGAGGTCTGGATTCGGAGGCTGGAGGCGGAGCTGAGGGAACCTCCAGCCTTGCCACCGAAGTGAGCAGGCATCCCTGCGGCGAGCCCACTGCAGAGATGGTGGGCTGAGGGTGAGCAAGGAGACTGACTGCTGACTTGGGGAACTTAGGACGGCTGGGCGGAACCAGCGGGGACTCAGGGCGGCTGGGCGGAACCAGCGGGGACTCAGGGCGGCTGGGCGGAACCAGCGGGAACCAGGCAGATTCGGACAGATGAGGGCGGGTGGGAGGGAAGTCAATGCGGGTCAGTGGCTCAGAGGAAAAGTCTATTAAATCCGGCGTGTCAATATCCACAGTCTCAGAAACAAAGTCAATTAGTTTATATTCCATAACTTCAGCAACGAAGTCAATTAAGTCCCCAGAGATATCCAGCTCACCCCCAGCGGAGTTGCAGTGGGCAGGGCTCTCCATTTCCCTCCCTAGCTCCACGTCGCAATCCACCGTCAGAGACGTAGCATCCGACTCACGCACCTGATCAGCCGGAGAGGACTCTGGCTCTGTCGCTCGCGGCTCTAGTCCTGCATCCGCGGTGCGCTCGGGTTCCCGCTCTGCATGTCGGGGCGATGGTTGGCTGCTCTCTGGGTTGTGAGCGGGGCTGACGTCCTCCTCGATGAAATCGACAGTCCAGGAAGATCCATTGGACGCCAGCACCCACTCGACGAATCCGGCAAAGCTCTCTCGAGGACCCTCCCCGGACAGCTGCATCTTGATGTAGTCATTAAGTCCGTGGTGGAAGAACGTGCACAAGCAGCTGTCCGGGTAGTGAGTTGATGGAACGAGGAACAGAAAGTCTCTGGTGTGGTCCTCGAGAGAGCGTCTCCCCTGCTTCAGGAGAATGATGGCAACGTTGGGGTCATCCATGAGGAAAAATTATAAAACAAACACTGATACAAAAACGAAAAATAAACGCAGGGAAAGACGCCAGGTACACTTTTGTTGGTCGGTCCTTATGTCACGGGTGCGTGCAGGAGTTGACGAGACGGACGACAAGAATTACAAAATACAATATATTTAATATAAATCTTCGACTGGAACAAGGCAGGAACAAGTCAGGAACATCACACACATCTATTCAACCAAAAGGACCGACAGGGAACTGAAATCAAAGACAGACTTTTAAAGACAGACTAATCAATAAACACAGGTGACACAGATGACTAATAATTACAAGGACAGGTGCAGGGAATCACAATGACGAAGGGCTAAACCATATGACAGATCAACGGGGGGAAGACAAATGGGAAAAACTAATGACAAGACAGACAGAACTGTGACACTGTCTCCCTTTCTGTCCTCTTTGGCCTAGCGAAGCTGGCTCCGTTTTGCTGTGAACCATGGTTTGTCATTGTTGTGAGTTTAATGAGTCCTGGTAGGAATGCACATCTTCACAAAAATTGATATAGGATGTTACCGTCTCTATGAGCTCGTCCAAATCGGTGGCCCAAATCCAATTAGTGAAGTTCCGCTTGTAAATCCCACTCTGTTTCATTAGTCCATCTCTTTACAGTCCTTGATATATGTTTAGCTGCTTTCAGTTTTTTGAGAGATTCTGTAAATCCAGGCTCATGTGTGCTTTCGAGCATTTTTAAGCAAATGCACACAAATTAAAAAAATGCCTGTCTTGATGAAAACCCACATCAACACAGTCACTTATGTCTTAAGTAAATGTATCGTATCTGTGTCAGTATAACAGATCCGTGCATTATGTTTTTAAGTTGTTTTAAATTTGGCAACTTTGGGCTTTTTTCCCCCGATTTTTCCAAACTGCCACCAAAGAAATTTACAATGCTACATTAGTGATCAGGAATTTGATAAATCAAACTACAATATGCCATTCTAATTTAACTGGGCAAAAGCCTAACCATTTATTTAATTAATAAAGAGACTAAAGTCCTGAGTGTGCTGCAAACAGTCCACCGTTGTTTCAATGCCGCAGCAGGTGTAGACAAGAATGTCTCCTAAGCACTTGAGTTGTTTTGTTGTGGTTGTCATTTACTCCTGACATCTTAGCCTCTGAGGACGCAGATGATTACTTTTGTTTTTGAAGGGAATGTGCTCCCCGATCTACCTAAATGCATCTATGTTCACGCAAATCATTTATGATCCAGCTTCAACTACAGAGCAAGTGAATCTTTGCAAATGGCCTTTCCAAATAACGTGCTAGTTAACAAGTTCCGTGACGAATGCAGCTAAAGTTAACAGTCCTAGAGAACTGCTCGTCAGCCCACGGAAGAGAAGGATGGGGTAGCATTTAAAGAGACATGCACTGAAACGGGTCTCTGTGAACAGAGCTGTTTTTGACAAGGTGAAAAATGCGTTAATTTACACTACCATTGTGAAATTTTAACCAAAGTATCTTATATACGTTTCCTTAAGACCCTAAAGAATCATATCAACTTAATGTGTGCATTGTCAGTAAATCACACGCAGAATTTTCCCCTCCTATTGGCACTTTTATGGAATTGCACTCTAACGCTAATTTGCCCTGTTTAGTAAATCTGGCCCTGTGTGATGTAAAAGAAAGGTCTCACACCGAAGAAAAGCCTGGTCGCCTGTAGCCAGTCGGATGTCTTGCAGCACTTCCATAGTAGCGTTGATGGCCATTTCAGCAGCACGGAGGTGAAGGAAGCCGTGATCTGAACTGATGTCATCCTTATTGATGCCTCCAATAGGTTCTCTTGAACTGGTCCTGTCTGCAAAGCCACCATGGCTACACTTGCCTGAAAGAAAATAATTTCTGTGTATACATTTGTGGTGCCTAATCCAGCCATCCTGTGATCTGCGATGATGTGCAGAGAAGATCAACATTACACATGGGATGCCAAACTTCCATACCTGCAGGTTTTTTGGAGGAGAAAATACTGAAATATCCTGAGGTTAATTTCTTATGCAGCAGTATTTCTGGGAGAATGTTATCAGCACAGTTTGGCCCAATGCAGCTTTTGCATGTTGGTGTGCTGGGGTCTAGACACATAGATAAGATATAAAGAAAAAAGTGTGCACGTTTATGCCATATTCATATTGTGGCAAAACAATTTTTTTAAACACAGGGGATGTGGAAATTTTAGAATGGGGTAATTGTATTTTATTGTACCTGCTATATTGTTGAGAAGAAGCTCAGGTTTGATCAGTGTGCTAAAAGGAGCAGTGCTTCCCAGTTCCACCCAATTACTGTGGCTATAAAAATCCTGCACACAAACCACAACATAGTGTTCATGAAAAAAAATGAAGATAATGATTTCATTTTATGAAATTAAATGTATTATTCACCTTATATTATTTTAATGAATGCATTTTGTTCTTTTTGTTTCAATGTTGAATAAACGTGACAGGCATACTCAGTCTGTGGACCAAAAATGTGTGGAAGCTGCTTAATCTTATAGAGAAGGACTTAGCAAAAAAGGGTGCAATATTTTGAAAAACTAAAGTTAGTAAAGATTCATATGAGCAGTATTAATTAAGATATTAGCCTAATATTTCACCTACCAGACCGGAAATGATAAGAACAAACATAAATGCTGTTTAAGATTCTTGCCCTGGTAATCGTGGTTCAGTTTGGCCAACCATAAATGCCTTTTTTTTTTTCAGACAGTTTTTTGCACTCTTCTCCTTGATTTGATTAGACTTGTTAAAAAGTGAATATTTGTATAACACATATTTTTGCAAATCCGACTGATTAGTACAGCCCAAAACATAACAATAATTGATCATTTCCAGCAGCTAGAATCAGCTAAATTGCTTACATTCAGTGCCGCCAGTATGGCCGATTGATGACCCATTGTGAAAACACTGTATTGTCATCAAAATTAGCAATTTGCTACATAAGCAAAAATAATATATATATATTTTTTTAAATGATCATTATATTGTGGGTTAACCTAAGTCGCAGGACGTTTCAGATGATAAATACATGTGACTTATATTTTTAAAAATATGTTCATTGCTGTTACAACCCTTATGAAAATTAACCATAGTTTTACTACAAATAGAACAAAAAACATGGTTAGTTAAACCATGGTAAATGCAAATTAACCATTGTTTTGCTACACTAACCATAGTTTAACCATGGCATTTGTAGTAAAACTGGTTATACAAACGGTATTTCAATACCCCAAAATCCCATGGTTACTACACTTTTACTACAATAAAACCATGGTTAATTTTCATAAGGGAAGATTCCACCTTTTTTCTTTAACGCCGAAATAAGCCTATGGGTGAGACTTTTGGTTCACTGTCCACTATAGGTGAATAGCAAGAAGAATAACAACGTGAAGTAAACAGTAAAATTTTTTGCACTACAAACCAGTCTTTATAATTAAGATAATACATTCATATATTATGGTATTACATTATTATGTATTATGGGAAGACAGACCAGTTTGCAATATCAAGCAGCAAAAATGGTTTTGTACAGCTAAAAATATCTGGATGCGGATGAGACCGGAAGGCAGAAACATAAAATTTACAAATGGCCGCATCCACTCTTACATTAAGAAAAAGGTGGATGATGAGTGATTCCCTGTAGCCTATTATTAAAGGAAAACGTCTTGTGATTACATTTGCCGTGCAGCTCTAATGTGCTCTGTACTATTAAATTAAGCTATAAAATGATCAGGGGAAGTAACAAACACTTGTATAATAAAAGTGTGAAAATAACTGAAGGGAAATACCAGTTTGCTAAATGAAGCCAATTAACATGATTGATATTATTATGGTTTCAGTAGCCAAAATTACCAATACAAGGCATTGGTACTCAAATTAAAGTATCAATACTGGATTCGTTCTGGAAAAAAATTGGTATCGGTGCATCCCTATTCATAACATACCTGTAAAGTGTGACATAGAGCCCCCAGTGTGATACGAGCAGAGATATAGCTCCCCTGCTGCACGCTGGCCTTTACTGCAGCCACGCCTTTGGTAATGAGATCCCGGCCCTCACGGAAAGCCTCGTTATCTACGTGATGTGCCTCACTCAGCGCGAAAGCTACATCTACAGCTGCATTGCTTAGATACGTTTCTGTTATAGCTGAATAAAAACTGAGGGAAGAGAGGGCAGAAGATGAAGCAGAAGATGTTGAGCAGGCTTTTTGAACAGCAGATGGAGTCAATCCGTTGTTTATCTGAAGAGAAGGAGAGGAAAGAGGAGAATATTATTATTATTAATTCTTTTTTTTTTTACTTGAGTTCCCTCTGTTTTTCAATTTTTAGTTTAGTTTTCAATCCAAATTATGTGTTAAGTCTTTTCAAGGAATATTAATCACAACCCTTTTGTAGCTCAAAATAGCCATTTAATAGTTTGCATGAATCCAAATTGCTAATTCTTTTTAATTCTATTGGAATTTGGATCACTCTTTGTCTTACAGGTAGTGTGAAGTCGCGGCCTTGGGAGATGGCTATGTCACGACACACTTCTGCTGTCTTGCGGAGGATGGCCAACTGAGTGATTTCTCGATGGGTGAGGGAGCCGCCCTGAAAGAGAGGTTTGAATGCTGCCACATCGGGGGGTTGAAACAGGGTCCCACAGAGGAGAAATACAGCCACTACAACCTGTGAAACCATGACTGTCCACAAGATGGTGCTGTGGGGAAATTCATAGTTTTAAATTTTAGTCTCTTACAAGTGGTTTTGGCTAAAAGGGAAACAGCTCCATACAAAAACTAACAATAAAATTTGTAGACCTATTAGATTGTGTTTTATTAATGTCTACACCTAGCCCAACCTTAAACATACCCCTTACAATAATGCAAAAATAGTAATTATTGTTGCAGAGTGTGACAAAAAATAGACTATATTGATTGACAGCTGTTTCCCTTTTAGCCTCAACCCTTACTAGTCAAGAAAATAAAAACGAATTAAAACCACCATATAGTTTACTGATTACATCAATAATTGTGGGAAAAACATATTATACATTTTCTGAAATGTTATTGCATTATCCAATTAAATATGCAAACATTCACATACATTTCCAGATTAGAAATCTCTGCATAAAGCCAAAATAAAGGTTCAAAGTTTTTGCTTCATTTTGTTGACATATGCAAATAAAAAGTACAGAGGGGATTTTGGATATCTCCTTTTATCATTACTTACAGGTGCATCTCAATAAATTAGAATGTCGTGGAAAAGTTTATTTATTTCAGTAATTCAACTCAAACTGTGAAACCTGTGTATTAAATAAATTCAATGCACACAGACTGAAGTAGTTTAAGTCTTTGGTTCTTTTAATTGTGATGATTATGATTGATGTTAAGTTAGGACAATTCTAAGGGCCCACGCCTTTTAGGGGCCCCCAGAGATCTGCTTTTGTGTGGTAGGCGGGGCCCAACCTCATATTTTGTCATAGGGCCCAAAATTGCGAGCGGCGCCCCTGGTGTCCCAGTTTGGTTCACTATGCTACACAATCATGGGAAAGACTGCTGATCTGAAAGTTGCCAATCATTGACATCCTTCACAAGGAGGTTGAGCCACAAACATTCATTGCCAAATAAGCTGGCTGTTCACAGAGTGCTGTATCCAAGCATGTTAACAGAAAGTTGAGTAGAAGGAAAATGTGTGGAAGAAAAATATGCAGAACCTACTGTGAGAAACCGCAGCCTTGAGAGGCTTGTCAAGCAAAATTCAAGAATTTGGGTGAACTTCACAAGGAATGGACTGAGACTGGGGTCAAAGCATCAAGAGCCACCACACACAGATGTATCAAGGAATTTGGCTACAGTTGTGGTATTCCTCTTGTTAAGCCACTTCTGAACCATAGACAAAGTCAGAGGCATCTTACCTGGGCTAAGGCGAAAAAGAAATGGACTGTTGCCCGGTGGTCCAAAGTCCTCTTTTCAGATGAGAGTAAGTTTTGTATTTCATTTGGAAACCAAGGTCCTAAAGTCTGGAGGAAGGGTGGAGAAGCTAATAGCCCAAGTTGCGCGAAGTCCAGTGTTAAGTTTCCACAGTCTGTGATGATTTGGGGTGCAATGTCATCTGCTGGTGTTGGTCCACTGTGCACCCGTTTAACAAGAAATTTTAGAGCACTTCTAGAGCACAATCTATGGGGTATTGTCCAGAAGAAAATGAGAAACAAGAGACCAAAAAATGCAGATGAGCTGAAGACCACTGTCAAAGAAACCTGGGCTTCCATACCACCTCAGCAGTGCCACAGATTGATCACCTCCATGCCACGCCGAATTGAGGCAGTAATTAAAGCAAAAGGAGCCCCTACCAAGTATTGAGTACATATAAAGTAAATAAACAAACTTTCCAGAAGGCCAACAATTCACTAAAATGTTTTTTATTGGTCTTATGAAGTATTCTAATTTGTTGAGTGAATTGGTGGGTTTTTGTGAAATGTGAGCCAAAGCATCACAATAAAAAAAAAACAAAGACTTAAACTACTTCAGTCTGTGTGCATTGAATTTAATACACAAGTTTCACAATTTGAATTGAATTACTAAAATAAATGCATTTTCCATGACATTCTAATTTATTGAGATGCACCTGTAAATCTGGAAAAACTGTCAAAAAACCAGAAACAAACAAAAACAAAAATTAATTAGGTTTTTAAAAATAAAATAAGGTTAATAATATATTAACAAAGCCCTCTGTGAAAACCATTAGAATACAGATAGGAGTAAAACTGTAAATTCTGATGTATGTATGTATGTGCCAGTAAAGTTTTCACTTAAAAAAAATATATATTTTTGAGAAAACTAAATTATATGTATTTTTTAAATACACTACCAGTGAAACATTTTTAAACAGTCAGATTTTAATGTTTTTTTAAGAAGTCTCTTCTCCTTACCAAGCCTGCATTTATTTGATCCAAAATACAGCAAAAACAGTAAAAAATTTAAATATTTTTACGATTTAAAATGTTTCCGATATGAATATATTTTAAAATGTAATTTATTCCTTTGATTTCAAAACTAATTTTTAGCATCATTACTCCAGTCACATGATCCTTCAGAAATCATTCTAATATTCTGATTTGCTGCTCAAAAAACATTTATTATTATTATTATTATTATTATTATTATTATTATATATTATTAAGTTGAAAAAAACTGAGTAGAATTTTTTTTCAGGTTTCTTTGATGAATAAAAAGTTCAGATGAACAGCATTTATCTGAAATAGAAATCTTTTGTATCATTACATTTGTAACATCTTTCTATCCATTTCTATCCATTTTGTCTACAGTGGAAAAAAAATAAGCAGTTACCTTTGTTAATCTTCAACTAAAAAATTACTCACAAAAAATTACATATACAATTAGAGAAAGATTACGAATATAAAATGTTAAAGTAGACAATTACCTTTTCGCAGATTTTGAGTGTGGACACTGACTTATGTCACATAGTTTTAATGTGATTGAGAGACTGCATAACCCATATGCCTTTCTGTAAATGTGTATGGCTGTAAAAATGTCAGTAAGGAAGAAAATTTACTTCCTTGCGTAACAGTTGTTAAATTATATTCACCTTGTGTTTGATCTATCCTTAGCAAACTCACCTCGGTTTCTTGACAACTACAATTACCTGTATCAAAACATAGCTTACTTTCCCTGTACCAAACTTTACCAGAACTTGTTTCAATTGATATTTTGAACAATATTAGTGGAAGATCAAAAACTCCAGGTCCTTGTAAGTCCTGAAATAACATTTCTGACAACCAATCAGGTGTAAGGACTAATGTTAGACTTAGGCTTTCCATTGCTATTATTTTTCAACTTCCCTCAAGTTTAATGGTTAGGTTATGATTAGAGTCTGGCTTATAAATTGACAGGATTGTTGTTCCATGAGACATGCTGACTCAGGAACATGCCTCCAAAATCAGGACATGCTGGTCGGCCCTTGAACATCAAATAAAATGACACTGTCTAGATGTCAGATACGATAAAAGAAAGCAGCTTGGCCTGGAAAGTTTGATTCATTCACCAGAATTCGCTGCATATTGGTCTTAGAAAGATTCTGCATGGTTCTTACAAACAAACCACAAAACAGTTTTAATGCTAAATAAGACAAAGTATGATTGGGGCTGGAATGTACATCCACATTCCTACAGTACTCTTTGACACCACAGTATCTGCCTGAAACTATAAATTCACCTTTTTAACTTTAGTTAGTGTGTAATGTGGCTGTTTGGTCATAAATGACATCTGCAAAGTTACAACGCTCAAAGTTCAATGCAAAGAGAGAAATTGTCTTTTACAGAACTCGCTTTTTATGGCCTTCAACAAACGGCTGGTAGGGACAGAACCCCAGAACGTCATTTCTCAAAATGTTCACACTCCCAACTCGTCACATTATAAATTTATACTTTCATTGGAGCACACAACCCCACCCCTACCCTAAACTTATCCACTTCTGAACAATAAAAGTACACTCACTTGTATTCATTGCAAAACCTGAACATAAAAAAGCAGTATAAAAGTGGTGCTGCATTCCAAGTCTTCTGAAGCCATACAATATGTTTAATTCCTTATCTAAGCATCTATATGCAGTATTGGCGCTTCTTATACATGGGGTACACCAATTTGCACAGTGCATTAAACTACAAAGGTGAGGCTCTGCTTAGAACATTTATACAGCAGTGTTTATGAAACAATCTTATTTAATAAAAAATATTTCATATTTTAAGCATAATAGACCTGGCCCTTAACTGGGACTAGAATGTATTCTGAAAGTTCCACTGATGTTCCTCTCCTGCTGTATACAATATTTAAGAAAACTTTTGGGGGATTTTTGAATAACCATACAGGTTTTGAAAGGTCTCATACTGAAGAAAGGCTTGAAAGTGGATAGTTTTAAGAGGGAAGAATATGCATTTGAGCAGGCTCTCTGGAAAGTAGTTGTCAGTTTGCTGTTGATCTGGAGGTGAGGAGTGGAAGATAGAAAAAAATAATAATGTTAACATTTTGCAGCATTTTAACCACAACTAAAGGCAAGGTAAATGTTCAAGATTAGACTGAAAAAATCGATCATATTACCTAATAATTCTGGCCATACACAGAATAGGACTGCTCTGACATGATTGTCATTAAAGATTGTAAAACAATTAATTTACAACTCAACTTATGTCTGTTTTTAAATGATGGTTTCATATATCGTAATAAGCTTGAAGCTTGCTGTTTTGTAGAACAACACAGTTGTATATGATATGAAAATAGTAAAACCTGTAAACAGGTAGTAAGTGTTATTTAAGAAAAAAGTAATTATATTTTAGAATGACAATTTTTTTAAATCCTAGTCTGTGGGGTAAAACACCCCCAGGAGCATGGCTTACTTACTGTAGTTACTAAGCCCTGAACATCAAATCCTTTTTGTTTCCATCACATGTATTCTAACTAGTTGATTGAATAAAAATATTTTGACGTAAGTAGCCAGTTAGCATCAGCTAACAATATTTTTCAAATAGGCTATTATAATTTTGAAATTATTGATTACGTTCTTTTTCATTTTAAGCTAAAATTGCCTGTACTTTGATTTTGCTGTAAATGTTTAAAGCAAAATGCTTTGTGAGACTGGGGACAATTTACCTCACATGAGGCAAAACACCCCTTTGGTAAAAAAAAATAAAATTTTTTTTTTACAAATCTAATAACAAAAACTGTACATTTTCAAACTTGGTTTATAATTTATGTCTTTGTCACTAAAACTATGCTAACTATTGGACACAAAAAAATAATTGCACAGTCCCTAAGGGGGTTGTTTTAGCCCACTCTAATCTACTTCTTTCCAATGTGACTCACAGCTGCAGACTAAGTCAGGTATCTCTCTAATAGAATGTTCATTGATGGTGGTTAATTGTGTTGATATACAATTGACAGTTGTGGGGTAAACGGTCAATCCTGGATACTACATTACACAATCAAAACAAAGGCAAAAATTAAATAGTCAGCATATTAGACAGGAAATTAAGAGCTTTTAATGGTTTGTGGGACCCCTGAGATCACAATCTCTACATTTGGGTAAACTGCAAAAAAAAAAAAACATTTCTGCCATTTCATTTTAACATGCACCAAAATGAAGTAGGTGGGATCTTATTTTGTGAAGAAACTTATATTTACTTTTTAAATCAAAAGATAATCATAAAATAAATTCATACATTCAATTTTACAGTACAGCTATGTTTCTCCCCTTCTGGATGTTAAACGTGTATGGCCCATCTGACTTAAATACTCAGGTATCAAAATTATCTTAGATAATTATCTCAGATTACCCAGATGTAAATACAATGTAAAAAGCTCATTTCTGACAAGGAATCTTGTATTTATGATAACTCTGATAGCATGTGAAGGCAGCATTAATCTACATTAGACATTTATAAATGTTAATAAAAAAAAAGCTTTTCACGTAAATGAAATAACTAGGTTGCAGAGCAAAAGAGGTATTGAGAAAAACAGTGTAGACTCCACTAGATGTGGTTGTGACTGTATGGAAGGCTTTGCTGTGGTGATAGTTACAGAGGGGCTCTTTATAGAAGTGGCACATTAACAGAATATTCACTTAATTCATGACTTTGACTTTTTCTCATCCATACAGAAAGGAAACTAATAACCCTACTACAGCAACATACATTGAGAAGGACACTGAATATGATGCACTTGAGCTAACAGTTGGAGAAGGGCTCTTTATAGAGGTGAAACATGTGCCCACATTTCCCACCCTGTCCACAGCTACAAGTTCTACTTCCTGAGAGCAACAGGAAGCATTGTAGGATGCCACAGTCACATTTGTGCCATCCGCACTCATCACATAACTTAAGCTGAGAGAGCCATTGCCACGACTGAGGGACACTCCGGCTATGCCTGTACCATTTCCATCCGTCAAGTTGGCAGAGAGTTCCCATGATGTGTTGCTGCATTCAAAAGGACAGTCAGCTTTGATGCTCACTACCTGACAGACGGGGCTAGAGAAATCAGTGACCTTCCAAAAAAAAAAAAAAGGTTAAACAGAGTCAACGAAGGTATACTTTTGTTTTTTGTTTTATCTTGCAGCATTCATAACAGTTACCTTAGTCATGACAGTGAACCGCACTGCCACATAATTTGAGTCACCGGATTTTGGATCTTCTGCTTCAATAGTGAGTGTGACATCCGTTCCTGACTCTGTGTCTGAAGGTGCAGTCAGTGTTATGGTTCCTTGAGCACTTTCCTCTATCCCCGTGTCCAGAGAGCTGGAGAAAGACACATTGAAGCTGCGGTCTGTCCGGGCTCGGATAGTGTAGTTGCCACCCGTAGCATTAGTGACCAATGTAAAGTTGAGAACAAAAGGGATTCCAGGCTCTATCGTGCTGCTTGGTAGGGCCTGAGAAGGGATATGGTTAATATTGTTAGGTTTTGTATTTTTAGATTTTGTAAATTGTGAGGTTTTGTAAATTCTTCAAGCTCACAGTGATGGTAACTCTAGAGCCTCGTTGCTGGGTGGGTGACTGTCTCTGGAATCGACTAGGCAAAGATCGAGTTGAGTCATTTAACAGCCCTTTCATCTGCACCACAAACGCCCACTCTGGGATTCTGTCTATGTTGACCAGGAAGTCTGTTGCACCCAATGATTTAATGGTTCCATTAACAACACCGGATCCTGAAGCTTCAATTAGAAGCACGTCAGTCAATGTGACTGAATCTCCTCCGGTCACAGAGACAAACAAAGTAGCATTCCGACCTGAGCAATCAGAAACGCATTTACATTAAACTGATCAAAAGTTATGATAAATATATTCATAATAAACATTCATCAAAGAATCCTGAAGCACGTTTTACTGAAAAAAATGTTTTTTAACATTGATAATAATAAAAATAATTAATGTGACACTGAAGACTGTAGGCTGATACAAATCAGCTCTGTCATAAGAGTAATACATTACAATTTTTTTTTATTAAAATAGAAAATAGCTGTTTTAAATTTTTATTATTTAATAATAATAAAAACATTTTTTTTACTGTATTACTAATCAAATAGTGCACCTTTTTGGGAACACAAGGTGAGTATTCTACCAAAAATATTTACCAATGAAAGGACGATTGGATAACGGTGCGAACCCCCCTTCTAACTGCTCCACAAAGTTAAAGAGAAAGTTCACAGAACTCTGTCCTGTAATCACAATTAAAACATAAAAAAAAACTAGAAAACAAGAAAAACAAGATCTCAATAACATCTCAATGGTTTACAAACAAAACAAAGCACATACTGGCAGACTAAAATCCCTTACCAGTGACTATAAGGCTGTAGAAGCGTGTAGAGCTGATGCTGATCTTCCATTCTCCTGTCTGGTTGTCAGAGTTGAGTTTTACTCTCTTCAGATTTCCTACAGTCAAGATGCTGCCCAGAGGACCATCTGCCACTGAATCTGACTGAGATACACCTGAAACACAGGAAAGAAACATCTTAAACTATATAATTTAATCCAATTTTGCATTTTTGTATTGAAGAAGATAAAACCCTTATAATTAGCAAACAAAGTTCAAGGTATGTTGGCTCACCTGTCGGGCTGTAGATGGTAAAAACTGGAGAGTCTCCAGTGACATACACAGTCACATTGGACAGAGATGGATCTAAGACAAAGAAAAAGTTTTCTGCAACGGCTGGACTTCTCACCACCTGAAGCAGTGTCACCTTCAGGAAACAAAAAAGTTTCCTGTATGTTGCAGTGTTTAACAGCAACATTCGCAATCACCATATTGTATTGCAAAGTATTGCAAAGTCATCATCTGTCATTCTTAGAACATACCAGGGCTGAGGTAGATGCATCTGTAATGACTGCAGTGGCTTGAGACAATGTAGCTTTTGTGACCTCTATGGTCTGTCCACCAGAAACATGGGCCAGATCTCTGTACAGCTGTATTTCTGATTCAGACATTGATCTTGATGTAAAACTTTGAGATTGTGAGACATCCCTTCTTCTGCGGAATGAGAAGGGGTTAGTCAACAGGAAAGTGACCTGGATGTGTGAAGAAAGAGCAGATAGAAACACAGAAAAATGTCATTACAGACCATTAAAAAATAGCAGCAATTATGTGGAAGTGATTTACAGGTACTCACTGTTGACTTGGTGCGTTCAATCATGGCCTGAACGGTGCTTTTTAATTCTGAGTCCTTTGCTGCAGCATCAGTGAAAACAAAAATGTCTGTAGATGGAGGAGCTCCTGCTAGTGCCAACTGGAGAACCATGAGAAAAGAAAAACAAGATCTCAAGATTATTATAAATTCTCAGTCTGGCTTTATTGCAGAATTAAAACTTAACTCAGCTTAAGATATTCACAATAACAAAAAAGTCAATATCATAGTCTTATACTGAATATCAATTAAAAGGAGTAATTTTCTCAATTAACACACACACACACACACACACACACACACACACACACACACATGTTTGTTTTTGTGAATTGTGGGGACATTCCATAGACGTAATGGTTTTTATACTGTACAAGCGATATTTGCTATCACCCTACACCTTCCCTACACCTAAACCTAGCCCTCACAGGAGACTGTGCATATCTTTACATTCTCAAAAAAAAAAACGTATTCTGTATGATTTATAAGCCTTTTGAAAAGTGGGGACAGGGGCAATGTCCTCATAAGTCACCCTCTCCTTGTAATACCTATGTCATACCCATGTTATTACACAAATTTGTGTCCTGATATGTCACAAAAACAAACACACCAGCAGTCCTGACAGGCACATCTCTGGGGTGTCTCCTCCATCAAATGCTGAAAGAGAATTGATTCTCTGTTTGAAAATATCTGCATTGTCAGTCCTTGTCAGAGGTCCAAAATCTATTTGAGACAGATATGACACAGAATGTTATAGCTTCATGTTTTACATAAGTTTACTTAATTTTATATTTTCACACTGTTGTCATCCAAATGTTGTGAGGAGGCACTGCTTCCTTTGCAACAACAAAAACAGCTAGATTATTATATGACTAAATACACAGTATGACTACCTGGATCATTAAATGGGACTAGAATGTATTCTGAAGGTTCTTCTGGTGTTCCTCTCCTGCTGTCTATGATGCTGAAAGACACTCTCTTTGCCTCTTCAATATCATCAGACATGCTGCCTGTGGTGTCAATCACAAAAGCCAGAACTGAGGTTTGACTGAGGCCCACCAATCTGAGAAAAAGAAAGAAAGGAAGAAAACTGCCTAAGCATGAACAGCAGGCCCTATCAAGTTTTTGATTCTAGTGGGCGCTATGACTTGAGAAAAAACTAATCTTTTGACCTCGGGAATCTATAATCAAACCTATCTGAATGCCAATCTGAATTGCTGCTTCCTCAAATCTTATATTTATGTGTATGTTATATTTATGTTTTTTTTTTTAATTGGACAAAAGCCTAACCATTTATTTCATTACAAAAGAGTCCAAAACTATGTGTCATGTGTAAGGAAGGGCTCATACTGAAGAAAGGCTCGGTCGCCTGTGGCCAGTCGGATGTCTTGCAGCACTTCCATAGTAGCATCGATGGCCATTTCAGCAGCACGAAGGTGAAGGAAGCCATGATCTGAATTGATATCATCCTTATTGATACCTCCAATGGGTTCTTTATAACTGGTCCTGTCAAGAAAACCACCATGGCTACACTTGCCTGAAAGAAAAATTTGTTTGTGAATAAATTTGTGGTATCTATTCCAGCCATCCTGTGATATGTGATAATGTACAGAGGAGATCAAGAATATATAGGTGCTGGTCATATAATTAGAATATCTTCAAAAAGTTGATTTATTTCACTGATTCCATTCAAGAAGTGAAACTTGTATAATGTATACATTCATTCCACACAGACTGATATATGTCGAGTGTTTATTTATTAAAATTTTGATGCTTATAACTGACAACTAATGAAAACCCCAATTCATTATCTCAGAAAATTTGAATATTGTGAAAAGGTTCAGTATAGAAGACACCTGGTGCCACAATCTAATCAACTAATTAACTCAAAACATCTTCAAAGGTCTTTAAATAGGGTGACCATACGTCCTCTTTTACCCAGACATGTCCGGGGGGATTTTAATATAATAAAATTATGTCCGGGGGGATTTTGTAAAATATCATAAAATGTCCGGGTTTTTCATTTCAGTGAACGTAATTAATTCATCACTTTTAATTCAGCCACGGCCCATCCTGGGGAGGGTGTCCTCTTTTTGGATTCTCAGAATATGGTCAGCCTATCTTTAAATGGTCTCAGTCTAGTTCTGTAGGCTACACAATCATGCTACACAATCATGCACAATCAAGTTGTCCAAAAGACGACCACTGACACCTTGTACAAGAAGGGCAAGACACAAAAAGTCATTGTAAAAGAGGCTGGCTGTTCACAGAGCTCTGTGTCCAAGCACATTAATAGAGAGGCGAAGGGAAGGATGTGGTAAAAAAAAAAAAAGTGTACAAGCTATAGGGATAACCGCACCCTGGAGAGAATTGTGTTAGAAGTGTCTCGCCTGGGCTAAAGACAAAAAGGACTGGACTGCTGCTGAGTGGTCCAAAGTTATGTTCTGTGATGAAAGTAAACTTTGCATTTCCTGTGGAAATCAGGGTCCCAGAGTCTGGATAAATAGAGGAGATGCACGGAATCCACGTTGCTTGAGGTCCAGTGTAAAGTTTCCACAGTCAGCGATGGTTTGGGGTGCCATGTCATCTGCTGTTGTTGGTCCACTGTGTTTTCTGAGGTCCAAGGTCAAAGCTACCAGTACCTGGTTTAAGGACCATGTTATCCCTGTTCTTAATTGGCCAGCAAACTCACCTGACCTTAACCCCATAGAAAATCTGTGGGGTATTGTGAAGAGGAAGATGCGATATGCCAGACTCAACAATGCAGAAGAGCTGAAGGCCACTATCAGAGCAACCTGGGCTCTCATAACACCTGAGCAGTGCCACAGACTGATCGACTCCATGCCACGCCGCATTGCTGCAGTAATTCAGGCAAAAGGAGCCCCGACTAAGTATTGAGTGCTGTACATGCTCATACTTTTCATGTTCATACTTTTCAGTTGGCCAAGATTTCTAAAAATCCTTTATTTGTATTGGTCTTAAGTAATATTCTAATTTTCTGAAATGCTGAATTGGGGTTTTCATTAGTTGTCAGTTATAATCATCAAAATTAAAAGAAATTTACACTTGAATTATATCAGTCTGTGTAGAATGAATGTATACATTATACAAGTGTCACTTCTTGAATGGAATTAGTGAAATAAATCAACTTTTTGAAGATATTCTAATTATATGACCAGCACCTGTGATCCCAAACTTCCCTACCTGCAGGTTTTTTGGAGGAGAAAACACTAAAATATCCTGAGGTTAGTTTCTTTTGCAGCAGTATTTCTGGGAGAATGTTATCAACACAGTTTTGCCCGGTGCAGCTTTTGCATGTTGGTGTGCTTGGGTCTGGATACATAGAGAAGAGATTAAGAAAAAAAAGTTTTAATAAGTCATATTGTTGCAAAACTATTTTTAAACACATAGGTGGTGTGGAAAAAGGGGTGCTTGTATTTTGTTGTACCTGCTATATTGTTGAGTGGAAGCTCGGGTTTGATCAGTGTGCTGAAAGGAGCAGAGCTTCCCAGTTCCACCCAGTTACTGTGGCTATAGAAATCCTGCACACAAACCAACAACACATGAAAATAATGATTGCATTTTATAAAATTAAATATATTATTCACCTTACATTCATTTATAAATTCATTTGTTGTTCTTTTTATTTCAGGACGTCACATTTGACCATATGCACAAATTACTTCCTTGTTTAGACAAGCCAGCTCAGTCATTTCTGATCAACTGTAATAACTGCCGTAATAGGGGTGTACTTTGCTCGTTTTCTCTACATAGTCTTTATGAATGAAAAGTGAATCTTTGAAGTGAATTTTATTGCACAGCTGTGGAGTTAAAAAATAATAAAGGCTTTAAAATATTACAAGATTTTAAAAATGTATTCATGACTGTGAAGGAAAGTTATCAAGAATAAGATTAAGATGTCCTTGAAGAGACGTATCGCTAGCTAGCTAACATTAGCTTAAACAGCATTTAAATGTACAACTATGCAGGTACTCCCCTGGGATTGCCAGGCTTGGTATTTCTCAGTTTCTGATTGGAACGAGGGAGTAGAGGAGTCTCAAGAGTGTCCACCGATATAGCACATATAAAATGAACTTCAGCTGAAGTTTACCAGCTGGCTTATCAATATGCGGAAGTTCTAAATAAAGCTGCATATGGTCAATAGGATTGAGTACATTTTTAAAATGTGGAAGCGGGATTTAAAATGTTGAAAAGGCAATAACTTGTAGGCTAATTCCGAAAATATGTTCATTGTTGATACAAAAGGGCTATAGTTAAAAATCATGGTAACCACAAATTATCCAGTGTTTTGCTACAAGTTTGTCCATGCTTGTAAAACTGTGGTTATACAAATAACCAATACCCCGAAAACCATGGTTACTACAGGTTTACTACAATAAAACCATGGTTTATTTTGTTTATTTATTTTTGTATTTTTTTCATAAAGGAAGATTTAGGCTATAAATAATTTCCTGTATTAATAAAGGAAAACGTCTTGTGTGATTAGGGAGAGCGGGGTAAGTTGTCACATGGGTACGTTGTCACACTGTTCATAACTCCAACACTAGAAGCTCTATCTCAAAAATGAAATAGCCACTTTGTGTGACTTCTTCTATAGTCAACCTCCTGTTCACATGTGGTCAAGACTGCTCTAATCTGAGGTGAGCACATTTTTTTTTTGACCTAAAAAGTAAAAAAAAAAAAAAAAAAACTTTAAATTTTCTTCATTTCATTACAACTTTGTTAGGTATAGATGTTAAAAATTATTATTCTGCACAAAATAGAGGAGACAGTAACGTGTCTTTTGATACTTTAGCTGACGTGCTATTTTGAGCTAACCCTGACATTTAGCCAACATTAGCAGTTTGAGGCAAGTCGTCATATGTGACAACTTGCCCCAGTACAAAAACATGCTCAAATGGGCCCATGATGCTTGCACCTCAGGCCAGGCAATTTATGTGTGCCAGAATTGTGACTCTGAAGATGAGTGATTAATCAGATACAGTGCATCTGATTTGTTTAGAGGTTAAACATATTTAGCTAACCGAGTTATTTGCAGCATTCCATTCAGTTATCATGGATTTATGTGCAAGCCAGAGAACATTTGAGTTTAAAGTTCAAAGTAAAGTTGTCTTGCCACTTAATGTTTTGATTGAAATGTCTAATGGACTGAAAACTAGTTTTTTTTTCCAAATTCTCTAGGCATAATTGTTCATATTTCCAGTTTTGCTTTGAATTTAACAATTAAAATCAATAATCACAATTAAGTAGTTGTGTTCTTATTTTTAGATAATCTAGTGTGACAACTTACTTGCTGATGGGGCAAATTGTCACAAGTACACATTCTACATTCAACAGTCTACAACTCCGTAATGGGATAAGACATGAAAATGTAATGAATACATCATATGTGCATATATGACTTCCTTCTTTCATTTGGTAAGACATTTATTACATTGTGATGTATGGTGCTCAGTAAAAGTTAGACAGTGTGAAAAGTGTGACAACTTACCCCGCTCTCCCCTACATTTGCAGTGGAACAGCCCTAATGTGCACTGTGCTAATAAATTAACAGGGAGATCAACAAAGCACTGGTGTAGTGGTGCCTGGAGTAGTGGGCATACACTTCATTTATGAATTCCCCCCGGTCAGGTTTTCTCTGTATTATAGACGTTTTGAACTATTACCTCCTTAGAGGTAGATCTTACTAGATCCTTAGACTGAAAAGTTTACAGGAGTTCACATGATTAATATTCTATTGGTTTCTGTAGCCAAAATTATCAATATTATCATTAACAAAATGTTATCGGTGCATCCCTGTTCATTACATTACCTGTAGAGTGTGGCATAGTGCCCCCAGTGTTTCACGGGCAGAGATATAGCTTTCCTGTCGCACGCTGGCCTTTACTGCAGCCACACCTTGAGTAATGAGATCCCGGCCCTTATTGAAAGCCTCGTTATCTACATGATGTGCCTCACTCAGTGCGAATGCTATATCTACAGCTGCGTTGCTTAGAAAAGTATCTTCTATAGCTGAATAAAAACTAAAGGAAGTGGGGTCAAAAGATGTAGCAGAAGATGTTGAGCAGGCTTTTTGGACAGCATGTGGAGTCAATCCGTTGTTTATCTGGAAATTAGTGGAAAGAGGAGAATATTCTTATTATAATTCTTATTATTGATTTATTTATTATTATTATTATTTAACTTAAGTTCCCTCTGTTTTTCAATTTCCAGTTCAGTGTTTAATCCAAATTATGTATGTAGCATAACTTGCGGAGAACTAAAAATTTCTGTTTCAAAATTTACATTTATAATTTGTTGTAACAAAATGTAAAGTCTCTGTAAAGGACAAGGAATGTTAATCACAAACTTTTTGTAACTCAGAATTGCCAGTTAATAGTTTGCATGACTTAAAATAGCTAATTCTCTTAAATTTTATTAGATTTGTCTTACAGGCAGTGTGAAGTCGCGGCCCTGGGCAGTGGCTATGTCACGACACACTTCTGCTGTCTTGCGGAGGATGGCCAACTGAGTGATTTCTCGATGGGTGAGGGAGCCGTCCTGAAAGAGAGGTTTGAATGCTGCCACCCGGGGGGGTTGAAACATGGTCCCACAGAGGAGAAATACACCCACTACAACCAGTGAAACCATGACTGTCCACAAAAGTAGGTGCTGTGGGAAAATTCACAGTCTGAAACTTTAATCCCTAACCAGTCAAGAAAATAAAAAACTAATAAAAAGCACTAGACAGTTTACTGATTACATAACCAAATGTGGGGAGAATGTTTTCTGAAATGTTATGCCATTATCTAATAATTAAATATGCCAAAATTCTCATAAATTTCCAGAATAGAAATGCCAACACGAAAATAAAGACGAAAATAAAGATAAAAAATTTCGGTTTCATTTTGTTGACGTAAAAATAAAAAGTACAGAGGACATTTTTGATATCTCTTTTAATCGGTACATAAATCATGTGTCATTGAATAGAGATTTTTTCACAAAAAAAATCACTTTTCTTAAATTTTGAATTAAATTAAAAAAATCAGCAGTTAACTTTGTTAAACTTTGATTAAAAATTTCCTCACAAAATATTACATATTATACAATTAAAGAAAAATTATTACTAAAAGAATGTTTAAGTAAATTACCTTTTCGCAGATTTTGCATGTGGACACAGTAACTTATGCACAGTTTCTGTCAGTATATTTATACACCTTTACACACGTGATAAATGTCTACGTCACACATAGTTTAAATGTTAATTAGAGACTGCATAAATCATAATCATTTTGTGATGTGTGTGGCAATAAGTATGTCAACAAGGAAGAAAATTTACTTTCTTATGAAACAGTTGATCAAACACCTTGTGAACATCTTGAAAACAAATAAAATGAAACTGTTTAGATGTCAGATAAGCTAAAAGAATGCAGCTTGGCCTAGAAAGAAGTTTGACCAGTGGATTTCCCCATAATCTATTTATCTCTTGCAAACCACACATTAGATCAAAAAACATTTTAATGCCAAATAAGACAAAGTGGTTGTGGCTGGAATGCTAAAAGCAGGACATTTTTTTTTTATTTTTATTTTTTGCTAAAAGTTGCTAAATGACATTAACAGGGTTTCATGGCAAAAACGTACCTATGGGAACTGTTTCATGAGATGTGAAATGCGTATCACTGCAGTTTTCAAATCAAGTGAAACTGTTTAGATGTCAGATAAAATTAAAGTTAACCAGCTTGGCCTAGAGAGAAGTTTGACTTCATTCCCAAATCTACTGGTTGTAGAAATGTTAGGCATGGTTCTTGCTAACCTCACATGAAACTAAAATAGTTTTAATTCCAAATAAGACTAAGTGTGGTTAGGGCTGGAATGTAGATCTGCATTCCTACAGTACTCTTTGACAAAACTGGCAATCATAATGTTGTTATTCTGCTTTGCTGTTTTAATGATTAAAAAAAAACATCATTAACGCTATTGCCTGTGTCTTCTCTTCTGATTCATGACAAAAAGATTATGCAGTGTAATTAGTTGACATTAACTCAGTTATCGCAGGACAGATCGAAATTTAAAATACCCAGTTTTGGTTATAACTCAATAATGAAAAGATATATAGCTACTGCATTTCTGTACTTTTTTTGTATGCGTATACACTGTAAAAAGTAATAAGTTGTATTTACTTAGAAAACCTGTGGTAATTGATTACCTCAACTTTTTCAAGTAAATTAGTTCATCATTTTTGAGTATTTGTAACTCACTTTGACAAGTTTAGTTAACTTAGAGTTAAGTTAAGCTTAGTGCACAGAACTCAAACAAAACAGTTGACTTTACAAGTCTTCTTTGTTCACATTACTAGCAAAATGTGTGGAAACTGATTACCTTACATTTCTCAAGTAAGTTGTACTCAAATCTTTAGGTTGTTAATACAAAGACAGACAACAAATTGTTGGCACAAAAATAGGACATTTATTTGTTTAATAAAATGTAAAGTCCTTACATTTAAAGAATCAACCTTAAAACAAAAAATTGCACATACTGCAAAAAAAAAAAAAAAAATAGAATAGAAAAAATGTTATACTTTTAAATCACACGACCTGATAAGATTCTTTTTCATTGAAAGCATATTCACAAAAACTTGACGCTTCAAAACTTTCATAAAGAGATAATAAAATGCATTGATATGAAACAAGAAGTTTAATCCAAGTTTTATGAAGAGACATGATCTCTTTATATGATAAACAGCATCAGTGGACAAACAGAAGCTTAAACACACTTGCTTGATGTGCACAAGCAAACCTTATTGGTTCATATGGAAGCTCAAATGTGCTGAGTAATACGAGTTATATGTGAATAAAAGCTTAAATTAAATCGTTTCATCATAAAGTGACTGTGCCTCTTTAGAAGACTTGGATTAAAACACTCCTTTCATATGAATTTGTTTTACTACCTCTTTATGAACGTTTTGGGCATATAAACTTTCAGTGGAGGGAAAGAAATCTGTCAAATATCATTACAAATATTTTGCATTGTGTGTCAAAGATCAACAAAAGTTGATTTAACTTTAAGCAAACTGCATGTTTTCCTAAATGAAATGAAACACTTCATCCACAATAACATTTTTACATCAGATGATTTTTCAGGTTCTTATTTTAGGTTCAGCCATTGAATGAAATCAAAGGTATCCTTCAAAACTGGAGGATACTCTTCTTACATAGCATAACTGAGTTCAAAGACCAGGCACATGGCTAGGGGAAGATTTTCCATTTCCACTGATTGTCCAATATAATTGTACCCTCCAAAATTATTACAGTAGATCTGGCATCAAGATGCAGTGAGTCCTCAGCTCAGGGATCTTGGTCAATATGCTGATTGACATCACTTCTTCACAGTCCTAGAAACAGAAGTAGCATATGACAAAAAATAAGTAAATACATATAAGAATGCGTATTATGGTTATACAGTTGCATACATTTATAACTGTGTATTGTCTTTAGATGTAAATGCCCTTCAAACTGGGCAAAGCAGTGGATGCCAAAGATGGAAAAAAAAGACATTCAATTGTTTGCACAAAAATATTTTGATTAAAAACTGACATATTTATATTTTGCATGATTTCTAAAGAATATTCAGAAAAGCATGACCAAGAGAGCACCATCATAAGCCATGTTAAACGAGCGGTTTTCAAGTCTCTGTCACTCATATACAAGACAGACGATGCACGGTGCAACCTACTGAGCAATGTTGGTTCGCAATGTTGCAGTCAACAGACAACCAGGTGAGACACAGGGCCCATGACCGATCTAAAGTGTCCAGTTAGAAATTTGTAGCCCATTCTCAATGGGCAAGTGCACAAACAACATTGTTAAGCAACAGGGCTCAAAAAGTTGTCCCGTGTAACATCAGCCTTAGACTCTTACTTTCTTTTGGTATGATATGATTTCTTTTATTTCTTTCTAACCTCCTTTTTTGTTTTTATACTTCTTTAATTTGCTTACCTTCATTCTTTTTTGTCTTTCCTTTCTGACTTCTTTGCTTCTTTGTTCTTTGTTTTTTTACCCAATTTCTATTGTCTTTCAAATGAAAATTCGGTCATTAATTACTCACCCTCATGTCGTTTCAAAGCTGTAAGAAAATCATTCATCTATATTTTTATTAAGTCTGAGCTTTTTTTGACTTTGCATAGACAGCAACACAACTGACACATTCACGTCCCAGAAAGGTACTAAGGTATTAAGAACATCAGTGGTTCAATTGTATTGGTATGAAGTTACAAGAATATTTTTTGTGCGCAAAGAAAACAAAAATAAAAACTTTATTCAATGATTCATCAGTTGATATGCCTTCCTGAGAGTACCATGATGTATGTGCATCAATTCCTCTGCTCGTAAACAAGGTGCAGAGCAGAGCCCCAAGGTGCGGGTCCCATGTCAGAACAACGGGCTCCTGCGTCAACAGTATCACATGCATGCGTCATGGTACTCTCCTGAATGTGAAAAGTGAAAATCTCTTATTTTTGTTTTCTTTGCGCACAAAAAGTATTCTTGTAGCTTGGTGTTTCTGAGCCTTGAAAGTGGTAGCTGCGTTGATATCTACACAGGGTCAGAAAGCTCTTAAATTTAATTTAAAATATCTTAATTTGTGTTCTGAAAATGAAAGGTTGAATTTTAATTTTCATAATCCCTTAAGTATTTTTCCCTTTCTCCTAATTTTTTTGTTTCACTTTCTTTCTTTCTTATATTGTTTCTGGGTCCTGACTTTTTCTTGCCAGATCAGAATTGTTTGAGTTACACTAAATAACCAGAATATCACAGGCAAAATTACTTACAAAACATGTCTTGCAAGATCCTCTTCAAGGAAGAGTGGAAGGCCATGGAGAACTGCTGGTCATCTCCCATTATTGTTTGATGTCTGTACAATTATGAAAAGAGTCATATTTAATAGCACTCATATCACAAACATTAGGCATACAATATAATAAATATCATTCTGTGTGATTTTACAAAGTGCACCCTATGGTAATAAGCGTATTATCTGTGATATGAAATCAACATAAAAATTGAGTACTTACATATTCCATAGGATCCATATTTGAATCAGTTTTTCAAGAGTTGACCCCTTTTTCACTCAATGAACAAGCAGACTTCAACTTCCACTGCATGAGTTTAAGTCCTCAAAAAAGAGCACATACAATATGAAAAGAAAATGGTAATAATTAACGCTGGGCATTAATGCACTTAAAAAAATATAGAATAATGTTTCATGACATTTGGTCAAACATTAAATACTGGAAAACGGATTACACGAGACATGACACATTTTAATAAGTTGTACTGTATCTCTTAACATACTTGCTGATGTCTATTCACGTTTATTTTACATTATTACTAAGGTTAGAAGTAACTGGCTAGCTAGTAAGCTAACTGAAGGTTACGGTTATGCTCGTCAGTAAAACTCATTCAAATTTAGTGTTTTGTTCCTCAAAAACAATAGCACACACTCTGAGAAGAATACAGTTTCTAAATAAATCACCAAAAACTTACCTAATCTTTCTGCCGTATTTCAAACAGGATCTGACTGTGAAGTTCAGTTAGTCGTCTTCTTCTGGTGATGTTTCTGTTTGTGTTCGTTTTTTACCTAAGGTGCACTTTCGCCCCCTGCTGGTCTGGTTATTACAACAGTGTGAACAGACCTTTAGTACAACACACTAGATGCTCTTTAGTACTGTTTACTAAAGTTGTTTAGTTTCCCTACGGCATCCACCTAAAAGTTCAAATAACTCGGTGCACTCAAGTAAAATCAACAAATTTGTCGAAATTAGTTATATTTACATGCTTTTCTTAGTAGATTCAGTGATTACTTTTTACAGTGTATGGCATTATCATAAATCTTAAAATGACTGTTACTGTCTAGTAGACAATCGGTTTCAGTTTGCATTTTCAGATCTGGGACCAGAAGTTATGATCTAGGAGTGTGAACACAGGAACATTCAGAGATAATCATTCATTATGGAAATGGATTACAGCTTTTGTAAGGCAGATTTTACTCTGCTAAATTTGTAAAATCACTTCATTGTATAGAATTCATTAGTATGTGTTATATATTAACAGTGATATATCTATAGGTGCAGCTTAATAAATTAGAATGTCGTGGAAAAGTTCATGTATTTATTTCAGTAACTGAAACTAAGTCATGTGAAATTCAGTGCACACAGACTGAAGTAGCTCTTTTAATTGTGATTTTTTTGGCTCACATTTAAAGGTCACATATTCTACACATTTCTGGAGGTTTATTTTAGTTGTTGATGTCCTTAAGAATATATATTTGCGTTATAAGTGCCAAAATCTGTCTCAATATAATTTTACAGCTCCTTTCCTAGGAGCTCTGTCAAGAACAGGTAAATTTTTGCCTGTCTAATTAATATTCATGCGCCTCTCTTCTGATTGGCCTGTTGTTTTCTGAGTGATGCACGGCCAGGCCAACCACAAGTAACTACGGTCATGTGTGCTGTAGCCTAGCCTCCTGAGGCTTGGTGACACTCAACAGGATGTTTCAGAATGATAATTAATGTTTTTTTCTTTTTCAAACACCGAATGCAGTAAGCTACGTAACTGTTGCTTTAGTAAAGCCCCTTTCACACTGCGTGCTGATTCCGGATAATTATGGGAACGAGTGCTGCATGAACAAAAGCCAGAACCAAATGCCATAAAGTCAGTGTTGTAGTGATGATGCACATTTTTCGTGCGACTCTTCACAACAACAAAAAAAATATTTGCAAAGTGGAATGAAGAAGCGATCAAGGAGCTCCTCACTATCAGCACTGAAGCACAGATTGTTTGTCAGGTTAGTTTAAAGGGATAGTTCACCCAAAAATGAAAATTTGATGTTTATTCGCTTACCCCCCAGGGAATCCAAGATGTAGGTGACTTTGTGTCTTCAGCAGAACACAAATGAAGATTTTTAACTCAAAGAGATGCAGTCTGTCAGTCATATAATACCAGTGGATGGGCACCAAACCTGTAAAAATAAAACAAAACATGCACAGACAAATCCAAATTACACCCTGCGGCTTGTAACGATACATTGATGTCCTAAGACACGAAATGATAGTTTTTCGCGAGAAACTGAGCAGTATTTATATAATTTTTTTACCTTTGATACACAGCATGTCCATCTGTCCTGAGCACGAGCTTTTCATCCGGCTCGTGCGTAGAATACGCAAACTCTGGAAGGGGAAATCAGTGAAAAGTCCCGGATAAGTTTGCGCAAGCAAACGTAATCTTTTAGCTTTAAATTGGTTTGAACAATCAGGATAAGCGCAAGTAATTAGCATTTTGAATAGCCGCTATACCCACAATCTCTGTGCACTGTGTAAACAATGAGTGTCATATACACACGACAGATTGCTTCCATGTATACGTGCTTGCGCTCATGACAGATGGACATGGTGTATCAAAGGTAAAAAATGATATAAATGCTATTCAGTTTCTCGCAAAAAACGATCGTTTCGTGTCTTAGGAAATCAATGTATCGTCACGAGCCGCAGGGTGTAATTTGGATTTGTCTGGGCTTGTTTTGTTTTACTTTGTTTTACTTGTTTTGTTTAGCCCATCCACTCCCATTATATGACTGACAGACTGCACCGCTTTGAGTTAAAATTCTTCGTTTGTGTTCTGCTGAAGAAACAAAGTCACCTACATCTTGGATTTTCATTTTTGGGTGAACTATCCCTTTAAGTTTAGTGAAATGTACCCGTCGCATTACATGTCCCATCCAAATGTCACATGTCTTCACAGGATCTTTTCAGGTTATGTGTAACGTTAAAGCACACACAGATTCCGGAAAATCACTGTGTGAATGAACCAAATCAAACAATTCCGGAACAAATCATGGGACACATTATCCTTGTATTTTCCTGAATGGCTGTGTGAGAGGGGCTAAGGCTGACGTGCCACTGGTCTTTTATATTATGTTGTTCAGATGCCTGTGCGATGAGTTTCCTGACACCTATTGACTGAACAGCATTTTCTCGACTTGTTTCTGTGTTGGGTTTGGCAAAAGAATGGTGGGACGGTAATTGGTGCTCTGGGTGGTGACTGAAGGTGGTGACTGTGTAGATCGGATGTCACATTTTTACGGAAGTCACAGCGGTTTGTGGAAAGGCACAGCTACTTTATGCAGGCTGTGTGTATTTTACTGTGGATTGATTGTTTTGGAACTTATATAGTAGGTTTCAGTGACCTTCAGCTAATGTGCATTTTTTGGTCTCTTGTTTCTCATTTTCCTCTTAACAATACTCCATAGATTCTCTATGGGTTCGGATCTGGTAAATTTGCTGGTCAGTCAAGCAGACCAACACCATGGTCATTTAACCAACTTTTGGTGCTTTTTGGCAGTGTGGGCAGGTGCCAAATCCTGCTGGAAAGTGAAATCAGCACCTTTAAAAAGCTGGTCAGCAGAAGGAAGCATGAAGTGCTCTAAAATTTCTTGGTAAACAATGCAGTGACTTTGGTCTTCAAAAAAACACAGTGGACCAGCAATCAATCGACTTCAATCAACTTAGGCTATGAGCTTTTCCCCCTTCCTCCAGAATTCAGGACCTTGGTTTCCAAATGAAAAACAAAATTTGTTTTCATCTGAAAAGAAGTGTTCAGTGTTCAGTTCAGTGACCAAAAGCTAGTCCTAGAACCATCTGTTTACAAACTAAAGTGAAAGTGAAATGTAAAAAATGTTCAATGTAGTAAACATCAGTCACCAGTTAATCAAAATGGACAATTATAATTACTTTTACAGAATATTTACAGGTTTTATAATAAATATTTTTTTCATGCACATCATTATTTTTAAATTCATGTGCACCCTTAACTTTTTCTCAGAATAACTTCCCCTACAGGACCTTGGAATCACAAGGAACTAAAGGAGTGCACCACCAAAACAAACACTGACACAAAATAATTATTTGTTATTTATTGTTACATGACCTTACAGCACAGAAAAACTGATTCATTAAGCACAGAAATGAACATTTTGTTCATAATTTGTTGCTGTACCTGTGGAGGGAGGGAAAGACTAGAGAGAGTCTCACATAAACTGGTTTGTCTAGTCAGAGGAGAACTGGTTGTACGACTGAGCATGTTTTTTTCCCTTCACGTTTGTCACCAATGGAATTTGTGTTGTCATTACCTCTGTTGGCTTTTGGCTTGCTTAGTTAGCACACTTACTATTTGGTAACATTATTGACTTGATTGCAGAGACACTTTTAAATGAGAACTGAACTGGCCTGGGTAATGACATCCCTGTTTTCGACAGAGCTGCTTTATAGATAAACTGAACTCGTTCCATAATTATTAAATTAAATGATTTAATTATTGAACCAAACTGAATCAACAATGAACTGATATTAACTGAAAGAAAAACTTTTTAGTATTGTCTTTACAATTGAATTTAAATTAAATTTTGCTTGCATCATTGAAACATTATTTTCCTGTTTAACACTTTAAACGGGTCATCGGATGCCTATTTTCCACAAGTTGATTTGATTATTTATGGTCTTAAAGGATTAGTTCACTTTCATAACAGCAAGGTACAGATAATGTACCCCCTTGTCATCCAAAATGTTCATGTCTTTCTTTCCTCAGTTGTGACGAAATTATGTTATTTTGAGGAAAACATTTCAGGATTTCTCTCTATATAATGGATATGTATGGCGCCCCAAAGTTTGAACTTCCAAAATGCAGTTTAAATGCAGTTAGGGTATGTCGAAAAACTCCCATCTTGTTTGTCTTCAACGTCAAAATCGTCCTACAATGCTGTTTTTTTTTGTTTTGTTTTTTTGTAAAGGGGGTTTGAGTTTCTCTGTATGTTCACTTTGTAAACACTGTGTCGGTACTTTTGCAGCGATCTAAGTCAATTTTGAAGTTAGGGAAGAAAACGAGATGGGTTTTTCAACATACCCTAACTGTATTTACTGAGCATTTGAGGTTAAAAAGTATATAAATTGTCAATTTGTTTAGAAAATAACTGATCGTTTCGTTAGATAAGACCCTTCCTCCTCGGCTGGGATCGTTAGAGCCTTTTGAAGCTGCATTTAAACTGCATTTTGGAAGTTCAAACTTCAGGGCGCCATACATATCCATTATATACAGAGAAATCCTGAAATGTTTTCATCAAAGAAAACATAATTTCTTTACGACTGAGGAAAGAAAGACATGAACATCTTGGATGACAAGGGGGTGTGTACATTATCTGTACATTGTTGTTATGAAAGTGAAATAATCCTTTAATGAAAAGTCTATAATACTTTGGTTCAAAATTCTCAATAGTAGTGTAAAAAACACCCTTTTACCAAAATCAGCTCTGCAAAAAAAATCAACTCATTCTGTGGCATGATTTGAGAACGGCTTGATTTGAAAAAGGGGAAATATGGGTGGATTTTTATCATTATAGGGTAGATGTTTACACACACTGCCAATACACATTTATGTTCAAACAACATGAAAAAGTGAACTTTGCATCCGATGACCCCTTTAAAACTGCTTTGACACAATCTGTATTGTGTATAGTGCTATAAATTAAGGTGACTCAAAAGGTGAAAACTACTTCCAAGAACAGCATAAAACAGATTAGTTGCATAATGCAAATTTATATTTACAACAAATTATAAAAGACATCTATTTCTAATAGTGGCGATAGGAGTTAATATTGTGATCTCAAAGAATTGTTAGAAGCAGTGATGGCATCTGCAATGACTGCATTGGCTTGAGACAATATAATGTTAGTGACCTCTGTCCATCAGAAACATGGATCAGGTCTTTGTACAACTGTATTTCTGACAGAGAAAGTAAGGCATCCTTTTCACTATGCAAGAAGGAGCTTGTAAGCAGGAAGTTGACCTGGATAGTGAAAAGCAAAAAGAGAGAACAGTATAATTTGTTTACATTCGTTAATGCATTAGATATACAGTATAATGAACTAAGAATTAACAAATCTAGATTTGTGTATTGTATGTATTATTGTTTATTACTGGTTCATGATACCAAATGCATTAACAAATACAATCTTTTTGTAGACATTAAGACATTTGCTGCAAGAAACAAATCAAGCACTTTGACTTGCTGCATTCTATCATGGCTTTAACTGCACTTTTTAGCACTGTCTCCTTTGCTGAAGCATCATCTAAAACAAAAATGTCAGATGATGGAGGAGCTTGTGTCAGTGTCAACTACAGACTCACGAAACAATGAAACAGTATAAACAAGAACTTTCATAACATTTGTTCTTATTTCATTTAAATCACTGTCCAAAATACACACCAGGAGTGACGAAAGAAACATGCCAGAGAAGTTTCCACGAACTGATGATGAGAGGGAATTAATATGTTCTTTGAATGTGTCTACATTTGAAGTCCTTATCAGAAGTCCAGAACCTGAAAGAAACTGCCGGATCTACGTATCTCACCCAAATCAATATAACATATAACAACATATATAACATCAACTAAACGAATAATATGTTATTAAAAAACATTGCAATCCCAAAGAACACTGTACTTCTATCACTAGCAACCTTGTTTTCATTCCTATTAAAAATGTAGGTAACGCTTTAGATTACGGCCCGCAAAGAACTACGTAAGTAAACTGAATTTACGGTGTAAGTTTCTGTAATTATAATGTACCTATATATAACGAACATGTAGGTATAAGGGAAGAATATGTTAAATTTGTGTAATTAGGGGGTAACAAACCAGATATGCAACCTGCAAAGAACTACATAACTATACTGAACTTACGGTGTACGTTTCTGTAATTATAAAGAACGTACATGTAGGTATAAGGGGAGAATGTGATAAATTTTGGGAAAAATAAGGGGGTAACAACCCAGATATGCAACCTGCAAAGAACTACATAAGTATACTGAACTTACTGTGTATGTTTCTGTAATTATAGCGTACCTATTAAAGCACGTACGTGTAGGGAGAACATATGTTACATTTTGATAATTGGAATAACAACCAGATATTCGACCTGCAAAAAACTGTAAGCAAACCTAAGTTACGGTGTTAACAGGTATCTCTATTACTTGCCAGGCATAAATCATACGTTTGGTGTATTTACACGTAAGCTTTTTTCAATTACTGGTAAAATACACTCTTGTTGCATGTAATTACAGGGTAAGTGCGCCATCTGCGGGCTGTAAATTAAAGTGGCGATTGTTCCGCTCTTGTTCAAAGAAGTTACAGGGTAGGTACACAATACATATAAATGTGACCTCATAATAATTCGTATGTATTTTACGTTAAATGTGGTTCTACAAAACATACATTTATTTACGTTTTTACAGACACTAGACTATGTCTACATAATGTTATCAAGACTACAATTTAAACCCTTAAAATACATAAAATTTCTGCAATCGTTTAATCATTCATGTAATATTCACTTCGTTTGCCGTGGTGGGACACATAAGGTGTTTTCTCTGACATGCTGTGACTAACAACAGAACCATAAAATACACGGAACACGCATCTTAATTACAAAATGAAACAATTTTATTCGTGTGCTGTAACCCAGATCTTCAGAATCTATACGATTTGCGAGGACCAGACCCAATTTCAAGCCTTTATCCGGGCGATCTTCATCTGCATCCCGAATAGCGAGTGCAGCAGCATCAGCCATAAACCCGTGCTGTAGTGAATTTTGCGACAGGAAAATCGGACGTTCATTGGCTCTCGCCTGCATTCGTCAAAGATTACGACATGCCGTTTTTCTGGTGAAATGTGTTGAAATGATGCGTGGGCGCCTTTGAGGAGTGGATCAAGACAATAATCTGAATAATATTTTCAGCGATTAACAATTTAAATTCTGCTCTCATCCTACTGCACCTCAAACCTACTGTATTCCGCCAGAGAGGACTGTGGCTGCAGACACATCGTTATTTGGATTACTTTTTTGTACAGCTGTTGATTTTTGCAATAAATAAATGATTATGATTGCACTTTACTGTCTTTTATATTTTTATTACTGTACAGTCATAGTTAACGTTAGGTTTAGTGGTAGGAGTGAGATTAGCAACTTTAAAAAATACGTTTAGATATATTTGAGATATATTTTCAGATTGTGCGTATATGTATTGTAACTACTCTGTAACTTCTTTGAACAAGGGGGTAACAATCTCCACTTTAATTTACAGCCCGCAGATGTCTACTTACTCTGTAACTTCTTTGAACAAGAGCGGAACAATCGCCACTTTAATTTACAGCTCGCAGATGTCGCACTTACCCTGTAATTACATGCAACAAGAGTGTATTTTACCAGTAATTTAAAAAAGCTTACGTGTAGATACACCAAACGTACGATTTATGCCTGGCACAGTAATAAAGATACCTGTTAACACCGTAACTTAGGTTTGCTTACAGTTTTTTGCAGGTCGAATATCTGGTTGTTATTCCAATTATCAAAATGTAATATGTTCTCCCTACACGTACGTGCTTTAATAGGTACGCTATAATTACAGAAACATACACAGTAAGTTCAGTATACTTATGTAGTTCTTTGCAGGTTGCATATCTGGGTTGTTACCCCCTTATTTTTCCCAAAATTTATTACATTCTCCCCTTATGCAAGCCCCCAGTTATCAGCTAAAAAATGGCGGGCCCCACAACCACCAAAGCCTGTGGGTCCAGCTCGCCCTCCTCCTCCTCCTGTGAGAGCTCTCCGGCCACTGCCACAACGTCAGGGCCCAAACCCTCCTGCATCTGCTGTGAGTGAACCAAAAACAACTGATAACAGTTCTCAGTGATATGTGTCGGGTCCCCGCTATGATAACAGCAACACTCAGCAATGTTTACAGAACAAGCGGGAACCCAATGTGCATGTAGTTTTCCCTATTTCTGTTTTAATATGTGATAGAAAGTCTAAGGCCATCTCAAGCCGTACGGTTGACCCATCTAATCTGAGGCCCATTCTGCATCAAACTAAGATTGCTCTAGAGACAAAAAGTAATGCCATCAAGCTAGCATTTTTAAACATTCGCTCACTAAAAAATAAATCACTTCTGATCAATGATTTTATAACCACAAACAACCTGGATTTTATGTTTCTAAATGAAACATGGCTAGAAGACAGCGGTAGTGCAACAATCCTCAATGAAGCAGCGCCTCCAGACTTTACTTTCATGAGTGTCTGCAGAGCTGTTAGAAGAGGCGGTGGTGTAGCTGGTCTTTTTAAAGATGTTTATCAATGCAAGCAAGTGTCATTTGGTCAGTACATGTCTTTTGAATATCTAGGGATTATGCTGAAAGGGGCTCCACGCATTCTATTTATCATTATTTACAGGCCCCCAAAATACTCTCCAGCCTTTGTTGATGAGTTCACAGAACTGCTATCAATGATTTGTTCAGAGTTTGACTGTTTTGCTATTGCAGGGGATTTTAATGTTCACATAGAAAATGCAGAAAGCAAAACTACAAAAGAAATTATAACGGTTTTGAACACATTTGACCTGATTCAGCATGTGCATGGGCCTACACACAATCGTGGACACACTCTTGATTTACTCATCAGTAAGGGTCTAAACATTTCATCCACTGTTATCAAGGATGTAGCACTGTCTGATCACTTCTGTATTTTCTTTGATATATTGATCTCTGCTACCACTGAATCTAGATCAGTCTCTGTCAGAAAGAGATGCATTAATGATAACACTAGTGTGCTATTTATGAAGGCTATATCTTCAATGCCAAGCATTTCTGCAGACTCTGTTGATCTTCTCCTGGAGTCCTTTAACTCAAAAGTTAAGAATGTCATTGATGACATCGCACCTGTAAAAATCAGAATTTCTGGCAAACAGAAATCACCGTGGAGAAAATCAACAGCAGTACAGAGTATGAAAAGACAATGCAGAAAAGCTGAGCGGATGTGGCGGAAGACGAAACTCGAAATTCACTATAGCATCTATAAAGACAGCCTTCATGCTTTCAATGTTGAACTAGGTAAAGCTAGACAAATGTTCTTTTCAAACCTTATAAACAGGAACTTAAACAACACTCGCACTCTTTTTGCTACCGTTGAGAGACTAACAAACCCCCCTAGTCAGATCCCTAGTGAACTGCTCTCCGACAGCAAGTGCGATGAGTTTGCTTCCTTCTTTTCTGAGAAGATCAATAATATCAGAAAGACAATTAGCACACCCTCAAGTTATGCAGAGGTCAGACAGATTCGACCGCAATTTCAAAAAGAAGTCACTATGTCTACTTTTGAAGCAATCGATAGCAACAGTTTGGAAGAAACAGTACAGCACCTCAAATCGTCAACTTGCCACTTTGACACACTTCCCACATCTTTTTTCAAAAGTGTGCTAAACTGTTTAGAAGCAGATCTCTTAGAAGTGGTGAACACCTCACTTCTTTCTGGGACTTTTCCAAACTCCCTGAAAACTGCAGTTGTTAAGCCCCTTTTGAAAAAGAGAAATCTTGATAACACCATATTGAGCAACTATAGACCAATATCAAATCTTCCTTTCATAGGTAAGATTATTGAAAAGGTTGTTTTCAATCAGCTGAATCACTACTTAAACTCAAATGGATACCTGGACCATTTCCAATCTGGCTTCAGACAACATCATAGCACAGAGACAGCGCTCATAAAGATAATAAATGATATTCGCCTAAATTCAGATTCTGGCAAAATATCAGTGCTGGTATTACTAGATCTCAGTGCTGCGTTCGACACAGTCGATCATAACATTCTTTTAGATAGACTGGAAAACTGGGTCGGGCTTTCTGGGATGGTTCTCAAATGGTTCAGGTCATACTTAGAAGGGAGAAGCTATTATGTGAGTATAGGAGAACATAAGTCTAAGTGGACGTCCATGACATGCGGAGTCCCACAAGGCTCAATTCTAGCGCCTCTGTTGTTCAGCCTGTATATGCTCCCACTAAGTCAAATAATGAGAAAGAACCAAATAGCATATCACAGCTATGCAGATGATACCCAGATCTACCTAGCCTTATCGCCAAATGACTACAGCCCCATTGACTCTCTCTGCCAATGCATTGATGAAATTAACAGTTGGATGTGCCAAAACTTTTTACAGTTAAACAAGGAGAAAACAGAAGTCATTGCATTTGGAAACAAAGATGAAGTTCATAAGGTAAATGCGTACCTTGACGCTAGGGGTCAAAAAACAAAAAATCAAGTCAAGAATCTGGGTGTGATTCTGGAGTCAGACCTCAGTTTCAGTAGCCATGTCAAAGCAGTAACTAAATCAGCATACTATCATCTTAAAAACATTGCAAGAATTAGATGTTTTGTTTCCCGTCAAGATTTGGAGAAACTTGTTCATGCCTTTATCACCAGCAGGGTGGACTATTGTAATGGTCTCCTCACCGGCCTTCCCAAGAAGACCATTAGACAGCTGCAGCTCATACAGAACGCTGCTGCCAGGATTCTGACTAGAACCAAAAAATCAGAGCATATTACACCAGTCCTTAGGTCCCTACACTGGCTTCCAGTTATGTTTAGGATAGATTTTAAAGTACTTTTACTTGTTTATAAAGCACTCAATGGCCTAGGACCTACATACATTGCAGATATGCTCACTGTATACAAACCTAACAGACAACTCCGATCACTAGGATCGAGTCAGTTAGTAATATCAAGGGTTCACACAAAACAAGGGGAATCTGCTTTTAGCCATTATGCCGCCCGCAGTTGGAATCAGCTTCCAGAAGAGATCAGATGTGCTAATACATTAGTCACATTTAAATGCAGACTCAAAACTCATCTGTTCAGTTGTGCATTTATTGAATGAGCACTGTGCTACGACCGAACAGATTGCATTATTTTATATTTTAATCATTTCTGTATTAATTAATTTGAAATCATTTTCTTTTTTAAATCATCTTAAATGTTCTTAATTTTGTTTTTATTGTTGTGATTATTATTTTAAATTTTTATGATTTTTATGCTATTGTGATTTTAATTCCTTTTTATGTACAGCACTTTGAATTACCATTGTGTATGAAATGTGCTATATAAATAAACTTGCCTTGCCTTGCCTTGCCTTGCCTTATACATGTACGTTCTTTATAGGTACACTATAATTACAGAAACGTACACCGTAATTTCAGTATAGTTATGTAGTTCTTTGCATGTTGCATATCTGGTTTGTTACCCACTAATTACACAAAATTAACATATTCTTCCACTATACCTACATGTTCGTTATATAAAGGTACACTATAATTACAGAAACTTACACCGTAAATTCAGTTTACTTACATAGTTCTTTGCGGGCCGTAATCTAAAGCGTTACCAAAATGTAAAAGGTTATCTTATGTTATCAGACTATAAAGGTTTTGAGTTAAAACCGAAAGCTTTCCTTAATTCCTTAGAAGCAACTATATGCAGTATTGGCGCTTCTTATACTTGGGGTACACCAATGTGCACAGGGCATCAAATTATTAAGGTGAGGCTCTGCATAGAGCATTCATACAGCAGTGCCTATGAAACAATCTTATTTTATAAAAAATATGTAATATTTTAAGCATATAGACATGGCCATTAACTGGGACTAGAATGTATTCTGAAAGTTCCTCTAATGTGCCTCTCCTGCTGTCTGTCTCACTTAAGAACACTTTGTTGAACACTTCAATGTAATAAGACAAACTGCCTGTGATGTCAAATACAAAAGTCAGAAGTGAAGTCAGAGTCAGGTCCATCAACCTAAAGAGAGAGAGACAAACATAATAAACTTTATTGTCATTGAAGATTGTAAGATAAATTATTTACAACTCAACTTATATCTGTTTTTATATAATGGTTTCATATACTTGTAATAAACAAAAATAGCTTACATTAATAACTGTGATGGAACACATGCTTGTGGCCATTTTTTGGTAGGCTAACATTGTACAAATATTTTCTATGGTCAAATCTGGCTTAATATCTTTTCTTAGAGGAAGTGTGAAGTCTTTCCCCAGGGGAGTACGTCACAACACAATTCCGCCATCTTGTGGAGGAAAGCTGTCTCAGTGATTTGTTGATGGGTGAGGGATCCATCAGTAGGGATGATTTTGAATGCTGCAGCCAGAGAGGGCTGAAATAGAGATCCCTGGAGGAGAAATACAGCCACTTCAAACAGTGAAACATTACTGTTCACGATAACTGTCAAAAAATCATTATGGGAATTCATTTATTGTTTTTTTTTTTTAATTATTATTATTAAATATGTGACCCTGGACTACAAAACCAGTCATAAGGTTAAATTTTACAAAACTGAGATGTGTACATCATATGAAAGCTCAATAAATAAGCTTTATATCGATGTATGGTTTGTTAGGATAGGACAATATGCTCGAGCACCCGCCCCTTTTGCTCAGATGCCCAAAGTGCCCTTCTGTCAGAGGGCTCCTGCAGGTCCTAAAAACTCCTCAATTTAGTTGTATCAAATTTAAGGCCATAAAAAGTTTGAAATATGTTAAATAGTATAAGAAAATACTTAATTATAATTTAGGAGGTCGTACATTTGGGGACGGAAAGACGAGAATCGCTATAGGGCTGGATTAAACTTCAAAAGGCAATGATGTCATTGAATAAATTTGCACACTGTAGGTTTCAAAGTCAAAACGCGGCACTGATGTCTTTATATGCATGTATCTGAAGGGAACCGACTGTCCTCAGAAACATGTCGTTGTCATTTTCATTTATTGCCTGATAAACAGCGTTAATGCTGAAATTGTACAGTATACAGCCGTTACTAGGGAAACCGTAATATTTAAGCGCTCTTAAAGCGCCCCCTCGTGACAGAGAATGACTTTTTCTTTTCCACATTTTTTCAGCTCTTTATGGTCAAATTATTGCTATTATCGACCTACATTGTTATGCAGCAAACACAGAGTTGTAAATGTGAAAGAAGTTAATGTGCCTTCTAAGAATCTAAACAAATAAGAACGTAATATTTATGTTTTAAATAAATATAATAAATGATTTATCCCTTTTAATGGTATAAAGGTTGAAATTCCATTGTATAAGAATGTATATTTTGTTTTGTTTTGTGTGAAGCTGTATCTGAATTATAAATCATGCCATTTTATGCTTTAATTTTCTACCGTACATTGTCAAATCCTACTCATACTGTTCATTTTACTTCTGCGGCTCTTAAAAAGGGTCACAATTTGCCTTAAATTGATATTTAAAATATTTAAAATAGTGAAATAAAATTCCTTCCTTAATATGTTTGTTTTATTTCTATACTCTGCAGTAAAGCCTGTTGTCTACAATCTACAATCTTACAATACAATACAAATTGTACAATACAATACAAAACAAAGTGAAAAAATATTACTGATTCTGTTGTTTGAGTCCTGAAATGCAATTTAAACTTCAAATAATGCATAATTTGTCTTATTAATGACATTGTTACTTGTTACATAAGTAACTGGATGCCTACAATGAGGTGATGGACCCTAGGGGCTCTTTAATGCCTTGTTTCAGATTGCCCTTTTTATTCTTTGAGCACCTGCCCCTTTAAAGGTCTCTGCACGGCCCTGCTGCAGAGCAAAAGAGGTATTAAGAAAAACACAATGTAAATTCCACTAGATGTGGTTGTGACTGTATGAAAGGCTTTGCTGTGGTGATAGTTACAGAGGGGCTCTTTATAGAAGTGACACATTACCAGAAAAAATATTCACTCAATTCATTACTTTGACTTTTTCTTATCCATACAGAAAGGAAACTAGTAACCCTACTAGAGTAACACACATTGAGAAGGACACCGAATATGATGCACTGGAGCTAACAGTTGGAGAAGGGCTCTTTATAGAGGTGAAACATGTGCCCACATTTCCCACCCTGTCCACAGCTACCAGCTCTACTTCCTGAGAACAACAGGAAGCATTGTAGGATGCCACAGTCACATTTGTGCCATCTGTATTCATCACATAACTTAAGCTGAGAGAGCCATTGCCACGACTGAGAGACACTCCGGCTATGCCTGTACCATTTCCATCCGTCAAGTTGGCGGAGAGTTCCCATGATGCTCTGCTGCATTCTACAGGACAATTAGCTTTGATGCTGATTACCTGACAGACAGGGCTAGAGAAATCAGGGGCCTTCCAAAAAAAGAAAAAAAAAATGGTTAAACAGAGTCAACAAAGGGATAACATGCTTGCATGCAAAACAGACAGAGTGATATTCTTGTTTTACCTTAGTCAGGAACCGCACTGCCACATAATTTGAGTCACCAGACTCTGGATCTTCTGCTTCAATAGTGAGTGTGACATCTGTCCCTGACTCTTTGTCGGAGGGTGCAGTCAGTGTTACCTTTCCTTGAGCACTTCCCTCTGTCCCCGTGTTCAGAAAGCTAGGAAAAGACACACTGAAGCTGCGGTCTGTTCGGGCTCGGATAGTGTACTTGCCACCTGTAGCATTAGTGACCAATGTAAAGCTGTGAATGAAAGGGATTCCAGGCTCTATAGTGCTGCTTGGTTGGGCCTGAGAAGGGATATTAATATGGTTAGAGATATTGTCAGTTTATTTTGCATGTGTCATATATATATATTATTTTTAGGTTTTGTAAATTCCATACAAGTCATGTCAATGATGATAGAATTTTTTTTTTTATTTATTTATTTATTTTTTTGAGTGAACTGTCCATTCAAGCTCACCATGATGGTAACTCTAGAGCCTTGTTGCTGGGTGGGTGACTGTCTCTGAAATTGACTAGGCAAAGATCGAGTTGATTCATTTAAAAGCCCTTTCAGCTGCACCACAAACGCCCACTCTGGAATTCTGTCTATGTTGACCAGGAAGTCTGTCGCACCCAATGATTTAATGGTTCCATTAACAACAGCAGATCCTGAAGCTTCAACTAGAAGAACGTCAGTCACTGTGACTGAATCTTCTCCAGTAACAGAGACAAATAAAGTAACATTCCGACCTGAGCAATCAAAAAAAAAAAAAAAAAAAAAACATTATATCAGAATCATTAGATCAAAATTTACTGTAAACATATTCATAATAAACATTCTATTCATCAAAGAATCTTGAAACAGTGTTTTGAAAAAAAAAATTAACATAACATTCATAAAAAAAAGCATTTCTTCAGCTCCAACATGAAGATATGGAAGATGTGAAGACTTAAGGCTGATCAAAATTCATCAGAGTAATAAATACAATTTTAAATTAAAAGAGAAAATAGCTTTTTTAAATTGTTTTTATAGTTTATACTATATTATTGGTTAAATAATGCACTTTTTGGGAACATAAGGTGAACATTCTCCCAAAAATATTTACCAGTGAAAGGACGATTGACTATCGGTGTGAAGATACCATTTTCTAAGTGCTCCACAAAGTTAAAGAGAAAGTTCACAGAACTCTGACCTGTAATCAAGTAGTGAAAGTAGAACAACTATTGTGAGATCCAACAGGGATTGGTTAGTACAAAAATAAATTTTTACTGTGTTTTACCTATACACATGTGCAAACATAATAACATCTCATTGGTTTACAAACAAAACAAAGCATATACTGGCAGGCTAAAAACTCTTACCAGTGACTATAAGGCTGTAAAAGCGTGTGGAGCTGATGCTGATCTTCCATTCTCCTGTCTGGTTGTCAGAGTTGAGTTTTACTCTCTTCAGATTCCCTATAATCTGGATGCTGCCCAGAGGACCATCTGCCACTGAACCTGACTGAGACAAACCTGAAAGCCAAAGGAAACGTACTCGGTTACTAACGTAACCTCGGTTCTCTCAGAGAGGGAACGAGTACTGCGTAAGTATCTTACGCTTGGGGAAAATCCTTTCCGCAAGAGATATTGAAGCCAAAAAATTATCCTTAATTTTGTATTCATGTAAAACGCGTTGCCGCAGTGTGCAGACATAGGCGAGGCGGCTCGCGTGCCTATTGGCTGCTCTGCTGCAACTGCAGCACCTATCGAGTGAGGCTTGGCACGGTGCCAGCTCCAATGAGGGCATTTCGCGCCTAATACGTCATCTCCCGCCCAAAGTGGCGTGATCCAAGCCTATAAATATCGCTCGAAGGTAGCTACACACTGGTTTTTTCATCATAAAAGCGCCCAGAGCACGCGCTTGCACGGCAAGATACGCAGTACTCGTTCCCTCTCTGAGAGAACCGAGGTTACGTTAGTAACCGAGTACGTTCTCTTACGAGAGGTCTCTCGTACTGCGTAAGTATCTTACGCTTGGGGACCCCATGTAAAACGCCGTGCATGCCAGGATCTGATACCATAGACCCAAGGGCAATAGCCCGGGGTTCATATAGTGCTTGAACGTGCTTGAACGTATAAAGGGCTTAGGACCCTAGTAACACTGGCTCCTAGTGTATCCGGGCAGGTAAACGACCTGGATAAACTTGGAAAATGGGTCTAGATATCTGTTAATATCTAGACCGATAATAACTTGGCCTGTAGGGCGGGAACCTCCAAGTTGTAGAATCTTATGAATGTAGACAGAGAGGCCCAGCCCGCCGCCGTACAAATGTCTTGTAAGTTGATCCCACTCGACCAAGCCCACGACGAGGCCACGCCCCTCGTGGAATGTGCTCTGACACCCAGCGGGCATCGCATGCCCTTGGACTCGTATGCCAGTGCAATAGCATCCACTATCCATCTGGATAAACTCTGTTTTGACGCAGCCATTCCTTTAGAATGCCCGTAAAACGAGACAAACAGCTGTTCTGTCTGCCTAAAAGCAGACGTGCGAGACACATAGACTCTTAGCGCTCTAACTGGACATAAGAGTCTCGCGTCAGCCTCTTCATTCACAACCGGTAAAGCAGACAGGGCGATGACCTGTGCTCGAAACGGTGTGTTAATAGACTTTGGCACATATCCATGCTTGGGTTTGAGTATAACTTTAGAGTCATTAGGTCCAAAGTCCATACATGTCGCGCCCACAGAGAGTGCGTGCAAATCTCCCACGCGCTTCACTGAAGCGAACGCTAGGAGAAATATAGTCTTAAGAGACAAATATTTTAAATCAGCTGCCTGTAGTGGTTCGAATGGTCCGCTCTTCATAGCGTCCAGCACCACAGAAAGGTCCCACGTTGGGACTGAAGGCGGTCTGGGTGGATTTAATCTCTTAGCTCCTCTAAGGAAGTGGATGATTAAATCATTCCTCCCTATTGACTGACCTAGCGTTGTCCTTGAGAACGCTGCTATAGCCGCCACATAAACTTTGAGCATGGACGGGGACCTGCCCTTGTCCAGCAGCTCTTGTAGGAAGGAAAGTACATCTGTCACTCCACAGTCGGTGGACGAAGATCCGCGGGCTGCGCACCAGTCCGAAAATATCGACCATTTCGAGGAATAGAGCTCTAGCCTGTGTGATCGTTGATATCACTCCTGTGGGGAGTTCATCATATATTCCCTGGTGACCCATACATGAAGGGACCACAGCTCGGGGTGAGGGTGCCAAATCGAGCCGCCCGCCTGCGAGAGGAGGTCTCTCCTCACTGGTATTGGCCACGGTGCGATGCTCGTCATCTGCATCAGCGCTGGGAACCAGGGCTGGTTTTCCCAAAACGGCGCTATTAGCAGTATTGCACACCCCTCCTCCTTCACCCTCTCTATCACCTGAGGTAGGAGAGAGACGGGGGGAAAAGCGTAAAGAGGACGGCGGGGCCACGCATGGGCTAGCGCGTCCTTGGCTTTGGAAAAGAATTCTAGACAATGAGCGTTGTCCTGAGATGCAAATAGATCTATCTCCGCTCTGCCGAATACCCTCCATAATAGCTGCACCGTTTGAGGGTGCAGCGACCATTCGCCCGCCGGAACATTGTTCCTGGACAGTCTGTCTGGTCCCACATTTAGGGTCCCCCGCACGTGCGCTGCCCTCAGCGAGCGCAGGTTGCGATGAGCCCATACCAGAAGGCGTTCTGCAAGTGCATGTAGTTTTCTGGACCTGAGACCGCCCTGGCGATTTATGTAAGCCACTACCGATATGTTGTCGGAGCGGACTAATACATGACTTCCCTTCAATAAGGGAAGAAAATATGTCAGCGCATTCTCCACTGCCATCATTTCGAGGCAGTTGATATGCAGTGATTTCTCGCGTTCTGACCACTGGCCGAACGACGGTCTGCCGTCTAGCAGCGCTCCCCATCCTGAGGTGGACGCGTCCGTGGACACTACTTTCACCTTCGAGGGTCTCTCTAGAGTGACACCTGTTTGGTACCAGCCGGCTGCTCTCCACGGCATCAGGGCTGTAACGCATCTCTGATTGATCGTGAGACGGAGTCGACCGGACGCCCACGCTCGGCGCGGCACTCGCGCTCTCAGCCAGAACTGCAGTGGGCGCATGCAGAGCATCCCTAACTGTAGAACTGATGATGCTGAGGCCATAAGACCTAACACTCTTTGAAAGGTCTTGAGCGGGGCAGACGTGCTGCAGCAGAGCGTGCTCACTGCGCTCTGAATGTTCAGCGCGCGCTCTTGCGATAGCTTCGCTGTCATTGACTGCGAATCCAGTTCTATGCCCAGGAAGGAGATATTCTGGCTGGGGTTCAGCGAGCTTTTCTCACAATTGACTTTTAAACCCAAATTCTCGAGGTGATCGAGTAACATGGTCGTATGCTTCCTGGGCATTGAGCGAGATTGCGCTAAAATCAGCCAATCGTCCAAATAATTCAGTATTCGCACTCCCTTCAGTCTGAGCGGGGCGAGCGCTGCGCCCATGCACTTCGTAAACGTACGGGGTGCTAGGGACAAACCGAATGGCAGGACTGTGTACTGATAAGCTTGGCCCTCGAAGGCGAATCTCAAAAATCGCCTGTGACGCGACGCTATCTGTATTTGAAAATACGCGTCTTTCAGATCCACTGACACAAACCAGTCTCCTCGGCACACTTGCGCGAGGATTTTCTTGGTCGTGAGCATTCTGAACTTTCGCTTCACCAGCGCTTTGTTCAGTTGTCTTAGATCTAGTATGGGCCTGACTCCCCCGTCTTTTTTCGGTATCAGAAAGTATTTGCTGTATAGCCCTCTTTCGCTCTGACCTTGAGACAGGGGTTCTATGACTCCTTTGCTCAATAATGTGGTCACTTCGGCTCGTAGCAGGTGTGCTGCATCTGCCTGTATAGTGGTCTTGACGCGTGCCGTGTAACGGTGAGGGCGCCGTCGAAACTGGAGCGAATAGCCTCTTTTTATGATGTCCAGCACCCATTGTGAAACCCCCGGGAGCTTTTCCCATGCATTTGCATGTAATGCAAGGGGGTGGGTGCGAAGCGCGCTCCGATCTGTTAATAACGGGGCCGCTTCGGTGCGTTTTGACGCACAAGTGTCTGTGACATGCGAGGCTCGGGGTACGCTGACCGCGGGGACTGCTATCTTTGTGTGTATATGTGGTTGCGTGGTAACGGGCACATTTAACACACTCAATGCAGCTTTTAGCCGCGTAGACGGGGCGTCGTCCGGTTTCGTTTTTACAGAAACCGTAAGACCTGCCTCGCCCAGTCCTCGCTGCCTTTCGCTGCCAGCGAGCAAGAGTCCTCCTCCTCCTCCATCCCACTCTCCTCGACAGCGACGTCGGCGGGCGCAGCGGCTGACAGCGGCTGCTCCAAATCCGGCACTGAGAAGGTGAGTGTAGGTGAAGCTAGCAGGCGCACCGGCGAGCTTTGACGGCTGGAGGATGATTCCGGTAGCCTCTGGGCACGGCGCTTTTTACGGCGCGGTGCCGCAGCAGGCATAGGAGCGGGCTGCGAGAAGAAGGCCAAGCGAGTCCTCACAGTCGCCATGGCCAGTGACTCGCAATGAGGGCAACCTCCCTCGGCGAGCGCCATCGCAGCATGCTCCTCCCCCAGGCAGGAAACGCACACGGCGTGGCGGTCCCCGTCACTGAGTGCGACTCCGCACGAGTCGCAGGATGGCATCTTTAAAAAGACGCTAGCTCTTTTAGAGTAAATAGCTTAGTAAAGGATATAGTCGCCGGAAAGCGCAGCAGGAAGGCAGGAAGGCGGCGTAGCCAGCAGCTTCAGACTCGTCCCGCTGATGTACTTCCAGTCGACGGCGGCTTCTTCTCCAGCTACAGCGATGCGAAGGCGTCGCGTGAAGGATGAAAAAATCAGTGTGTAGCTACCTTCGAGCGATATTTATAGGCTTGGATCACGCCACTTTGGGCGGGAGATGACGTATTAGGAGCGAAATGGCCTCATTGGAGCTGGCACCGCGCCAAGCCTCACTCGATAGGTGCTGCAGTTGCAGCAGAGCAGCCAATAGGCACGCGAGCCGCCTCGCCTATGTCTGCACACTGCGGCAACGCGTTTTACATGAATACAAAATTAAGGATAATTTTTTGGCTTCAATATCTCTCGCGGAAAGGATTTTCCCCAAGCGTAAGATACTTACGCAGTACGAGAGACCTCTCGTAAGAGAACAGTTTATTTTTAACAATGATTTTGGAATCTTATTTTTCTATTGGACTAAATAAAACCCTCATAACAATGTTCAAGGTATGTTGGTTCACCGGTCGGGCTGTAGATGGTAAAAACTGGAGAGTCTCCAGTGACATACACAGTCACATTGGACAGAGATGGATCTAAGACAAAGAAAAAATTTTCTGCAATGGCTGGACTTCTCACCACCTGAAGCAGTGTCACCTTCAGGAAATACACAAATGTTTTCAGTATGTTGCAGTGTTTAACAGCAAAATCCCCAATCACCAAATTGTGGAAAAGAAATTGCAAATAATGGGATACATACTTCTCCTTCCTCAATTCTTTCCATATTAAATGTGTTATAGTGAGATTAAATAGAGAGTTGACACACCTTATTACACGGCTCTTTGGAATGCTTGATTCTGATTGGTCAGTTGAGACATTTGCAGGTTCGTTCTTTTCAAATAATCACCGCTCCAAAGTAATAACGCATAGCCGGTACTACTTGTATGTTTAAAATCCCTCCGTGCCAACAAAGATTACCGTTTGGCGCCATCTTGTGACAAACACTGGACAACCACAATTAACAATGGAAAATTTCAACATTAATCTATTTAAATTGTCTTACTAACGTACATAGTTTGAAGGTCAGTCACGTGGTACTATATCGTTTCGCGGAAGGATAAAAATGTTAATTTAAAACAAATATGCCAATAAAAGGTTTCAAATTCATATTCATGTCCAGTTTTTTTCCTTATGTGGCAAGTAGCCGTGTAATAAGCGGGATAATGTACAGGCAGCCGGTAGTTATCGCAGAAATAATCCCCGACAGTGTGATCAGGACCCGACGCGAAGCGGAGACTTACATAAAGTCTTCATGTTTTAGAACATACCTTGTCTGAGGTTAATGCATCTTTAATGACTGCAGTGGCTTGAGACAGTGTATATTTTGTGACCTCTATGGTCTGTCCACCAGAAACATGGGCCAGATCTCTGTACAGTTGTTTTTCTGATTCAAATATTGATCTTGATGTAAAACTTTGAGATTGTGAGACGTCCCTTCTTCTACGGAATGAGAAAGTGTTGGTTAACATAAAAGTGACCTGTATAGTGAGAAGAAACAACAGTCAGAAAAACAAAAAAATGTCATTACAGACAATTCAATAACATTTTAATTTTAGCAGCAGTTATATAACAGGCATTTACTGTTGACTTGGTGTGTTCAATCATGGCCTGAATGGTGCTTTTTAATTCTGAGTCTTTTGCTGCAGCATCAGTGAAAACAAAAATGTCTGAAGATGGAGGAGCTCCTGCTAGCGCCAACTGGAGAGCCATGAGACAAATAAAAACAAAACAACAGGACCTCAATATTATTATAATTTCTTAGTCTGGCTTTATTGTGATAACAAAGGAGGAGGAGATGCCCCATCTGTTGCACTGTTGAAGAGGGCAGGAGCGATTCCACTAGGCGTAACTATCTGCAGTGAGCTCTGCATGTGGCTAGAGTCCCACAACCACCTCTACGGCATCACGAACAACCCCTATGACTCTGAGAGAATTGCGGGCGGCACAGTTACTCTTATTTTAAAATGATACATTTGTTAGCTTGGTTGTTAAATTTTACGCACATTTTAGGAGTTGTGCATATGCTGTTTTGCATTTGTTAAAGGGGTCATCGGATGGTCATTTTCCACAAGTTCATATGAATCTTTAGGATCTTAATAAAATTTCTGTAATATACTTTGGTTAAAAATTCTCAATAGTAGTGTTAAAAACACCCTTTTACCTTGTCAAAATCAGCTCTGCAAAATATCAGCTCATTATATTGCATTGGCCCTTTAAATTCAAATGAGCTGTGCTCGCCCCGCCCCTTTCTGCTGTGGGATTACTAGGTGTAATGTTTACTTCAGCCACATTTAGTCTGCGTTTATTGGCTAAACTTGCCAACAAGCACATTATTAAGAAAGGCCATTTGCAAAGATGCATAAAAAACCCTTATACTCACTTCTGCTGTGGGTGAAGCTGCATCGCGAATGATTCAAACAAACAAACATAGATCGGGATCGACACTTTCCTTTTAAAATCGAAAGTAATGTTAATCCTCTGCGTCTTCAGCGGCTCAGATGTCGGGAGTAAATGACTAGTACACTGTTCATTATTACATGCAACAACAGAACACCTCAATCGCTCAATTAGAGTCTTCTCCTGTACCCGAGTCACACAATGGCGATCGTATTCGGACTGTGGGGCGGGTCTAAGGTAAGACGCTCATGTCAATCAACTGTGTTTCGTCACACCGACAAGAAGCTGAGAATGACCTGATTTTAAAAAGGGTATATTACTTTTAAAGATTAAAAAAATACCACTAGGTGGATTTTTATCATTGTAGGGTGGTTGTGTACACAAACTACCAACACACATTAATGTTCAAACAGCATGTAAAAGTTTTGCATCCAATGACCTCTTTAACCCAGCTGAGATATTCACAATAATTATATCAATAATGTAATCTTATACAGTAGCTCAGTTGGAAGACGAGTGATTTTCTCAGTTTAAAAAAGGTTTACAACACTCTCCAAAATACATGAATATAAAAAACACAGAAACACACACACCAGCAGTCCTGACAGACACATCTCTGGGGCGTCTCCTCCATCAAATGTCGAAAGAGAATTGATTCTTTGTTTGAAAATATCTGCATTGTCAGTCCTTGTCAGTGGTCCAAAATCTGTTTGAGACAAACATATCACAGAACGCAACAGCAGTAATATTGTACATACATTTAAAACTTTTTAAAAAATGTAAAATTGTTTAAAAAAATAATAAGAGTAAATTAAGTAACAATATTAATTTGCATATGACTACCTGGATCATTAAATGGGACTAGAATGTATTCTGAAGGTTCTTCTGGTGTTCCTCTCCTGCTGTCTATGATGCTGAAAGACACTCTCTTTGCCTCTTCAATATCATCAGACATGCTGCCTGTGGTGTCAATCACAAAAGCCAGAACTGAGGTCTGACTGAGTCCCACCAATCTGGAAAAAAAAAAAAAAAATTGGCTAAACCTGGACAACTATGTGAAAACTAATCATTTTAACTTTGTGTCTTCACAGCATCAGCCGAATCTTATTTCTACAAGTTTTTGCAACCAACAAAATTAACAATACTACACCATTTACAATTCAGTGTTAGTGATCGAATTTGAGAAATCACACTGGGCTATGTCATTTTATTTAACTTGACAAAACCTTTCATTACACCTTTCATTATACCTTTCATTACAGAAGAGTCCAAAACTATATGGGGTGTAAAAGGAAGATCTCATACCGAAGAAAGGCTTGGTTGCCTATGGCCAGTCGGATGTCTTGCAGCACTTCCACAGTAGCATTGATGGCCATTTCAGCAGCACGCTGGTGAAAGAAGCCATGATCTGAGCTGATGTCATCCTTATTGATGCCTCCAGTGGGTTCTCTTGAACTGGTCCTGTCAATAGAGCCACCATGGCTACACTTGCCTGAAAGAAAAGAAAATATGTGAGTATAGATTTGTGGTGTCTATTCCAGCTATCTTGTGATCTGTGATGATTCACAGAGGAGATAAACATTACACATGAGGTGCCAAACTACTCTACCTGCAGGTTTTGTGGAGGAGAAAATACTGAAATATCCTGAGGTTAATTTCTTATGCAACAGTATTTCTGGGAGAATGATATCACTGCAGTTTGACCCAGTGCAGTTTTTGCATGTTGGTGTGCTGGGGTCTGGATTTACAGACAAGATAAAGAAAAAAGTGTGAATGTCCATGCCATATTTAAATTGTAGCAAAACTAATTTCTATATAAACAGAGTCTTGTGGGGAAATAACAGAATATGCTGGTTAGGTAGGTTTTGAAGCATAGCTGCTGGTTTGAGCTGGTTTAAGATGGTCCTAAGTTGGTCACAAGCTGGTCCTAAGTGCGCTCAATACTGCACATGCGCACTGGCTGATCTAGCCTGGAAAATACGTGTTTTTTAACACTGTTGGAGCACAAGTAACCATACTGATGAGGCAGTTCTTGTCAGATTCCATTGGTGATTTCAAATTAAAATTACGATTAAATTAAAGTTTAATCGTAAGCTTGGTGAACAGATTTGGAGAATTTGATGTTTCCCCATTCAAAGAGATAGAAGCTGCACTTGCATGCCAGTGAAGTGTTTCAAAGATTGCCGCCGAATGACATGACTTGCCTTAAACTTAAAGAGACTTTGTGTGGGACCAGCTCATAACCATATTACAACCAGATCAATACCACTTTTAACCAGCTCATGACAAACTAAGGACCAGCTTAAACCAGCTGCCATTCTTTAAAGCATACCTATCCAGCACATGCTGTTTTTTTCTCAATACCTGCTATATTGTTGAGAGGAAGCTCAGGTTTGATCAGCGTGCTGAAAGGAGCAGTGTTTTCCAGTTCCACCCAGTTACTGTGGCTATAGAAATCCTGCACAAAAATCAACAACACAGTGTTCATGTAAATTAATGAAAATAATTATTTTACTTAATTTAATTAAATATGTTAGTCACCTTACATTTATTTATGAATGCATTTCTTGGACTAGTTTTATTGTTTTATTTTAATTTGGGATAAATATGATGGGCATATTCAGAAGTCTGTGCACAAAACTTTGTGAGAAATTGGCCACAAGGAGGCCCTGTAATAAGTGAGTTCTTGTTTTTGCTAACTGTATATCTCAGATCTAAAATCTTGCAATGTGCTACATACATAAGCAACACATCTTATGAGAAAAAACTAATTTATTACAAAATAATAATCCAAAATTTGTCTCATCCAAAATGTTAGCAATTCTTTTTGCTCCCTTCTGCCTTGCTCCATGATGGCTTCGTAGCATAACCTGCGTCTATGTTGCGTGATAGGCAGGAAATAACATATCAATGGGGGTTGTGCTTTCTGTATTACATTAGGATGGAAAAGGCATGAAATGAACCAAAGCAATAAGCCTGGTTTAAAAATGTAATAAGTAGAAAGTACAGATATTTTTGCAAAAAATTTAAGGAATTAAACTAAAAAGTATTTTCAGTAACTCTGTAAATAGTGCTAGCAATGGGAATAATACAGTTAAATGCAATATAAGTCCCTTGTAAATGTAATGTAAATGTCATGGCTCATAGCAAATATAAAATACAAACATAAATGCTGGTAAAATGCAAGCCGGAAAAAAAAAATTCTACCTGTAGAGTGTGACATAGATCCCCCAGTTTGATACGGGCAAAGATATAGCTCCCCTGCTGCACGCTGGCCTTTACTGCAGACACACCTTGAGTAATGAGATCCCGGCCCTCTTTGAAAGCCTCATTATCAATGTGATGTGCCTCACTCAGTGCAAAATCTACATCTACAGCTGCATTGCTTAGATAAATTTCTGTTATAGCTAAACAAAACCCGAGGGATGAGAGGCCAGAAGGTAAAGCAGAAGATGCTGAGCAGGCTTTTTGGACAGCAGATGGAGTCAGTCTGTTGTTTATCTGGAGGTTAAGCATTAAAATAGATCATTATTATTTATTTATTAAAAAAAAATCAACTAGAGTTTCTGGTTTTTCAGTTCAGTTTTCAATCCAAAATTATTTGTGTAGCATAACTTCAGGAGACTTAGCAACTAGAACTGTCCTTTCAAAATTAACAATTGTGGTATGATTGTAATTTGTTGTAACAAAATGTTATGAAGTGTCTTCATGAAATGTTAATCACAAATTTTTGTCATAATAACCCATTAATAGTTTGTGATGTCTTTTTCTTACAGGCAGTGTGAAGTTGTAGCCCTGGGCGATGGCTATGTCACGACACACTTCTGCTGTCTTGCGGAGGATGGCCAACTGAGTGATTTCTCGATGGGTGAGGGAGCCGCCCTGAAAGAGAGGTTTGAATCCTGCCACCTCGGGGGGTTGAAACAGGGTCCCACAGAGGAGAAATACCCCCATTGCAACCTGTGAAACCATGACTGTCTACAAGAATAGATCCTGTGGGAAAATTCCCAATTTAAAAATTCAATTACTTAGTCAAGAAAATGAAAACTCAATGAAGCCAAAATAAAGGTTTCAAAATCAAAAGTGCAGAGGGGATTTTGGACATCTCCTTTTATAGACACATCATATAGATACATCAGAAAATAATGTCAATAACCAGAAACAATAAATACCTACATACATGCATTCTCACAATTTTTAGGAATGAAATGTTATATAAAATCAGGTGAATTATTCATCAACAAAACCCCTCTGTAAAACATTTAAAATATAGACAGGAATAAACAAGTAAAGTTTAGCTTGTGTATATGGAAAAACCTCATTTATAGAAAATTGCTTTTAAAATATGTATCACAGCTGAAATCTACAGACAAAAAAGCAATTAAAAGTGTATTTAGTTTTCTTTCCACTGGTCTGAAACTTTCAAAAATTTCAAAACTGACAAATGCATGAAAAAAACTGCATTGCCTGTAGTAAATTGCCTTAAATGAAAAAAAAGAAAGAAATTATAAAACATTATTTTTCATTAGTTAACATTTTTAAACTTAAACTGGAAATCCTCATAAAATACTACATATTATACAATTACTTAGTTATAAACAATAAATGTTCAGTTAGACAATTATTTGATTACCTTTTCGGAGATTTTGTATGTGCATTCTGTAACTTATGCACAGCCTTTGTCAGTATTTATACACCTTTACACATGTGATGTCATGTCAGCATCACACATACTTTTAATTTAAATTAAGGACTGTATAAATGACAATCATTTGTGTGTGGCTGTAACAATGTCTGTAAGGAAATATTTACCTATTAACCACCATTGTTGAGTGTGCCCTTTTTAAAATAAGGTACACCTTGTGCTTGATCCAACCATAGCAAACATGCCTTGGTTTCCTTGACAACTCTTTATTACCCACACCAGTGTGTAACTTACTTTCCCTATAACAAACTTTCCCAGAACTTGATGCAATACACATTTTAATAATATTGGTGGTACATCAAAAAAATCACAATTGAACACATAATAATGTTCATGAATTCCTCCCAAACTGTCTAAAACATTATACCTTATCATCACTCATGTGATAGATGTTCAGTAAAGTCTCTGAGCTTAGTAATTCAATAGCTTCCACTGTCAAACTGAATAATAGTGGAGCTATTGTAAAAAGCAAAGTCAATACATGTGCATACACAATGCTGATACCTCTTATGTGTACTGTCTTTATTAAACATTCAAAAGATTAAGAGTATATACTGCATTATGAAATCACAACAACGTAGCCACATAAATAATCCCAAACACACCTGTTCACATACAAGAGAAAGTGAAAGTTAAATTTCAATAGTAAACCTTAAATCTTTAACATTACAGTTCAAGACAAGTAAAAAATTTAAAAATACACTGATACTTGCTGTGATGTTATTTGGTATCATGCAAAATGGCAAACAAAAAAATAGAACAAAGAAAGACATATGGAAAGTGAGAAACATCCATTGCAAATAGTATTTGATGTTGGAGGGTGCAGTCAGTGTAACACTTCCATGAGCACTTCCACCTGTTCCCAGGGTTATATAGCTGGGGAAAGACATGCTGAAGCCCTGGTCAGTCCGAGCTCGGATAGTGTAGTTGCTGTCTGTAGTATTAGTGGCCACTGTAAAGTTGAGACTCAATGGGACTCCTGGTTGTGTAGTGTTCTGTGATTAGGCATGTGAAAGAACAGATATGGTGAATGCATTTTATTTGTGTTAAACAGTGATGAGCTTTTCAAATTTAGCAATATTTTACTTTGTTTTGGCTAACTGAGAGTCATAATAATTTGTGATAACCAACAACATGACAATTTAAGTCATATTTTGCAGTTGTTGCCCAGAGTGTATCTTCATCTTTTTCACTGGGGAAGAACTCATACCAATGGTAGTCTAGGACTTAAGATGGGATTAAACAGGACACCTGTAGTGGCCTTGAGAGAATTGACATGTCTTTGCTTCCTGGCAGATTAAAGCTCTGGTGCTTTCAGTTCAGTCTCCTACCACATGGCCTTTGACCATCTATGAGATCCCAATCTAAAAAGAGGAAAAATCTGGAAAGGCTGATGAGCTGATTTGTTAAGAAGTGGTTGGGTCTCCCTAGGTGCATGAGCAACATGCTGTATGGAAATGCTGTCCTGGAGCTTCAAGTGTCCAGCCTGGTAGAGAAATACAAGTGCTCAAAAATAAGGCTGGATATGCCCCCACAAGGATAGAAATACCAGTAAATTTTGACCTTGTGGGGACATTTTAGGTTCCCATGAGGGAACAGGCTTATAAATCATGCAGAATGATTTTTTTGAGAAAGTAAAAGTGTGCACAGTCTCATGTGAGGGCTAGGTTTAGGTATAGGGCAATAGAAAATGTGGTTTGTACAGTATAAAAACCATTACGCCTATGGACTGTCCCAATAGCTGGGTTTCAGTCACGTGATTATGATGACGCGCGAAGGCGGGGCGATTTCAGATGGAGGGCAGGAAGTAAACATGGAGAATACGTCTATGGAGGAAACCATTGTGGAGAGTCCGTATTGTATGAATTTAGAACCAGTTTCAAGAAATTGAAACAAGGAGTTAGTAAACAGATATGTTGGACGTGACCCGTTCCTCATGAAGATGAGTGAGTTTTCGGTCGAACTTGAAGATTTGCCGACAGTTGAGTGCTTTTTTAGAAATGGTATACTTCTAGAAATACTGGGACAGCAAGTTACAAAGTTAGTCTCACATGTGTAATGAAAGAATCCAGGCACTCTTGAAAGTGGGCTGTGATATTGCTGTTATATCAATACTGTTGTATGAGACAAGATTACATTTTGACTACTGTTATGAGTGTGGTCTTTGTGAGTTCTGTCTGTTGTGTAATATAAATGAAAACATTAAATGCCATTGAGAAGACAGAATTATACATGGTGGTTTATTCACAAGATTAGATTTTTCAACAATTGTTATAATAAGAACATGGTGTGCAATAACAGATTAGCTCCTCCCGACCGCAGACGTACGTTAAAAATCCACTTTTTACGGCGTTGTTCTGTGAGCTTTTTATATTTCTCACCTTTATGAGTGACAATTTTTGGTACTCTGTAAAACCCCTTTCCCTTTTCTCGGTTTGAACGATTGGAGCAGCCGTAAACTACACAAAACATTAGCATTATTTCACTGGCAGATCCTCAGCAATTTCGCTTCCTGCCCTTCATCTGAATTTCGCGCTCTCACGATACAGCAGCGTGACGTCACGTGAAACCAACCTATAAAACATGGAAACACAACCGTACAGACGAGCTGAAGGCCAATATCAAAGCAACTGTACTTGGCCACACGTCATGTCCTTTCCTTCCTTTTCCTTTTATTTTAAGTATAAAGGCAAAGTTCTGCATTAGGGCACTCATTTGACCAGCAAAGTCTGTCTCCAGTCGGATGTCTTCCTGTAGTTCCATAGTAGCACTGATGGCTTTTTCAGCAGCATGGAGGAGAAGGAAGCCATGATCTGAACTGATGTCATGCGTATTGATGCCTCTGTAGATTCTTTTGAACTGGTCCAGTCAAAAAAGCCCCCATGGCTACATTTTCCCAAGTTCTGTTGAGTAGTACTTTTTTTTGTTCTAGTCAGTCAAATATCAAAACTCCTCTACTGAAGTATCATATTCTCAGTTTCGGGGACTTTCTGATTTTGGCTTAAGAACCAAAACACCTACCGGTGCTAATGCCAGTCCCTACCTTTAGGTTTGGTCGAGTACAAAATCAAGTGAATATATCCTGAAGTCAATATCTTCTGCTGCAGTCTGGGAGAATGTTGTCACTGCAATTTTCTCCAACACAGTTTCTGCATGTTTTTGAATTGGGACCAATAGATTATATTAGATTAGATTAGATTCAACTTTATTGTCATTACACATGTACATGTACATGTACAAGTACAAGGCAACGAAATGCAGTTTAGGTCTAACCAGGAGTGCAATAAGCAGCAAGTGCAGGATAAAGGTATAAGTTATAAGTGCACTTATAGGGAATATGTACAGGGAGAACTATGGATAATATTTACAGATGAAGTACTGTGAGCATAATTTACAGATGATAATTAACTACAATTAGAATATACAAATAGATGAACACAATATACAGGTTGCTATTAACTATAATATAAATTGCAGATAGATACGAACATAATATACAGGTTACTGTTTACTGAAGCAGGAATTTACAAATTGACATGTATAGATATAGATTTATCACAAATTTACAGTATGTATATGTGCAATGGAAATGTGCATTTACAAATGGGTATGTACAGCGTAGTGCAATGAATATTAAGTAGTGCAATGGTAGTGGAGAGTGTGTGGGGGTGGGGGCCAAGGGTCAGTGGGGGTCAGAGTTCAATAAGGAGACAGCTCTGGAAAAGACGCTGTTCCTCAGTCTGCTAGTTCTTGTCCTGTGGCATCTGAAACGCCTGCCAGAAGGCAGGAGAGAAAACAGTTTGTGGGCGGGATGAGAGGAATCCTTAAAAATACTGCGTGCTCGATGCAAACAGTGCTTCTTCTGGATGTCCTCAATGGATGGGAGTGGAGTCCCTATGATGCGTTGGGCAGTTTTTACCACCCGCTGCAGTGCCTTACGCTCTGCAACAGAGCAGCTTCCGTACAAGACTGTGACACAGTTCGTAAGGATGCTTTCTATCGTGCAGCGATAGAAGTTCACCAGGATAGCTGAGGACAGCTGGTTCTTCTTAAGTGTTCTCAAGAAGAACAGGCGCTGGTGAGCCTTCTTGACCAGGCTGGAGGTGTTGGTGGTCCAGGATAGATCCTCCGAAATGTGGGTCCCCAGGAACTTAAAAGGATGAAACAGGCTCAACAGCCATCCCGTTGATGTGGATGGGTTTGTGTGAACCTCTTCTTCCCTTCCTGAAGTCCACAATGAGCTCCTTGGTCTTGGTGGTGTTAAGGAGCAGATTATTGTCTGTGCACCACGTGGCCAGATGCTGGATCTCCTCCCTGTAGGCAGTCTCATCGTTGCTGCTGATGAGACCGATCACTGTAGTGTCGTCTGCAAACTTGATGATGGTGTTAGATCCATACACAGGCCTGCAGTCATGGGTGAAAAGGGAGTAGAGGAAGGGGCTCAGCACACAGCCCTGTGGTACACCAGTGTTCAGTATGATGGCTGTGGAGCAGATGTGGCCTGACCTAACATGCTGAGGTCTGTTGGTTAGAAAGTCCATAATCCAGTTATAGAGTGAAGTGTTAATGTCCAGGTCTCTAAGTTTAGTGATTAACTTAGAAGGTCTGACAGTGTTGAATGCTGAGCTGAAATCAACAAACAGCATTCGTGCATAAGTGTTTGTATTGTCCAGGTGTGTGAATACAGAGTGCAGCGCTATGGCGACTGCATCATCTGTGCTCCTATTGCCACGGTAGGCAAACTGGTGTGGGTCCAGTGTGGATTGGAGAGAGTTCTTGAGTTGTGAGAGGACCAGCCGCTCAAAGCACTTCATAATGATGGGTGTGAGTGCTACAGGGCGGTAGTCATTCAGGCATGTTGGGTTGGAGTGTTTCGGCACTGGCACAATGGAGGTGGATTTAAGACATGTGGGTACAGTTGCTTGGGCAAGGGACATGTTAAAAATGTCTGTGAATACCCCAGCAAGCTGCTCCGCACATGCCCTCAGTACGCGGCCAGGAATACCGTCTGGTCCAGCAGCCTTGCGCGCGTTGATCCGGCTCAGTGCAGTGTGTACGTCAGAGGAGTTTAGTGTGATGGGTGAGTGGTCGGTTGTCAAAGTGAACTTGGTGGCAGTCTCTTTATTGTCTTTCTCAAAGCGAGCATAAAAGTCATTAAGCTCATCCAGGAAGAAGACATTAGTGGCTGTGGGGGTGGAGTGGCTGGGTCTGTAATCGCTGATGGCCTGAATGCCCTGCCACATGCGTCGAGGGTCAGAGTTAGAAAAGTGCTCCTCTAGCTTAAGTTTGTAGCAGTGCTTGGCCTTTTTGATGCCCCTCTTCAGATTAGCCCTGGAAGTGCTGTAGGCCTGTGCATCACCTGACCTAAAGGCAGTGTTGCGTGCTTTCAACAGGAGACGCACCTCCTTGTTCATCCATGGCTTCTGATTTGGGTATGTGGTGATCTGTTTCTGGGTTGTAACACTGTCTATGGTGATGTTGATGTAATCCAGAACAGAGGAAGTGTATCTGTCAATGTCCGTGTGAGAGCCACAGGGGGCTGAGAAGCAAACATACTCCAGTCAGTGTGTAGAAACCTGTCCTGAAGTGTGAAGTCTGCCCCTGCTGGCAGGGACGGATTATGGGTTGTGTGGGCCCCTGGGCAAAACATTCGCGATGCCCCCCCTCCCTCTCCCCCTCCCTATGACATGTATAAATCTGACGATGCGGTCAAAATAATATGTGCAGTGAATTTCTTGCCAACTAGAGCCACGGCGGGCAAATGATAAATGAAACCTTTTGTCCTACCTTAAAAATTCGTAGCTACAGTTAATGTTGTCGTTAGCTGTGTGCAGAGGTGGGTAGTAACGAATTACATTTAACGTTACTTCGTTACATGTACTTGAGTAGATTTTTGGGGTAACTAGTAACGTTACGTTTAGAGTATATTTAAAGATAGGTACTTTTACTCTTACTCAAGTATATTGATAGTGAAAAAACTTTACTTTTACTTCGCTACATTTGATGGCGTCCCTCCGTTACTGTCCTCAGAAACGTGTCGTTGGAATCTTCATTTCATGTCTGATGAAACTGCGTTAATGCTGCTTTGTATTCAGCTGTTACTATGGAAACCGTAATATTTCAGCGCTCCTAAAGCGCCCCCTCGTGACCGAGAATTAATTTTTCATTTCCAATACATTTTTTGAGCTGTTTATGGTCAAATGATTGCAATTATCGACCCATGTTTTTATGCAGCAAACACAGAGTTGTAAATGTAAAAAGTTAAGGTGCCTTCTAAAAATCTGAACAAGTACAGTAATATTTTAAATAAATATAATAAATTATATACTCAATTTATCCCTTTTAATGTTATAAAGGATGAAATGCCATAGTGTAACATATTTTGTTTTTGTGTGAAACTGTATCTGAATTTTAAATCATGCCATTTTATGGCTTAATATTCCACTTCACATTGTCCAATCCCATTACTGTTTATTTTACTTGTGCAGATCTTAGAAAGGGGTATGAATTGCTTTAAATTAATATAAAAAAAATGTACAGATACACTAAATGAAATAAATATAATGAAATAAAATTACTTCCTTGATATTTGTTTACATTTGTGTATTACATTTTTTTTAATTAGACTCCTATCTGATTTTCACACCTTACTTCAGCCTATGTTTTCAAGGAGAGGTGTGTGGAAGCTTTCCAAACAGTTTGAAAGTCAGGGTTTTCACTTCATATCAATCAGATCAGAAGTAACTAGTAACTAGCTACTTGAGTACTTTTTCCATCGGATACTTTTTTACTCTTACTCAAGTAACTATTAAGATTGTTACTTTTACTCTTACTTGAGTAAATATTTCCATAAGTACTTGTACTTTTACTTGAGTACAGATTTTGGGTACTCTACCCACCTCTGGCTGTGTGATCCTTTTGTCTTCTTGCCGGCTCATGGAAGTCTTTATCAGTTTAAATTTGCGATTGTAGATCTAATTTTATTACATTAATTTTCGTTCTTTTACTTTATGCCATATAGATTTAGGAGGGCAAGCATACTATAAAACAGATTGAGAAAAAAAACAAAAAAAAAAACATGTTGCGCCACGACAAGAAAAACATATCCATGATTTCAATTTGGGAATGCCCACTAGAAATGTCTACCGCACACCCATATAATTCTTTTCTTTTTTCATTTAAATTGCTTAATTTTCTGTCAAATCCGTGTGCATTTGCTATTTCTGACCAATTGGGCTTAAATTAACAATACCCTTTTTTAAAAGCATGGCTTTTCTTCCCTTAATAACCGTTGGCATGGGTAAACAAAATAAACTAAGCAATATGATCTAGGTTATTTTGCTGATAAAATCGGCAATGTATTTGGTACAATAACGTGGATTAAAATTGCATTAAAACAATGTATTGTATGCAGAAATTCCTAGAGTAGAATAACACCCTAGAATCTTTGATCCGAATATTAGCAACATTCCATAACCTGTGCGAAGCAGCCATAGATTGTGTATTGGCAGCAGCTAAAGGGAGAAATAACATTTAATTTTACTGTTCCTACTCCAAGTCACCATTTTGTATAATATGGATAACATTTAGGTCTAATTATAGATATTTTGTGAAAAAGTAAAAAAAAAAAAAAACAATGCAAATGTTAAACTACCTGTCACTACTCTTCCTTCTTGCAAAGTCATCCACTAAACACTGTTATTAACACCAACTTTCTCAAATTAATTCAGATATTTATTATTTGGAGTGTCATTATTGATGTCACGTACATTCACATCAGAAGAGACCAGAGCGACAAAAGTCATTATTTCTCTATGGAGAGTCGGCGAATTGGCCGAACAAAGCAAATTCACTGGCAGCGAAGCGAATTGGGCGACCAGAGCGAAAAAGAGAAGTTAAAAGTCAGTTAACCTTATGTAATGAGTTATGACGTGGTTCGGTGAAAACCAATTCTAATATATAGATTTACCAACGCCCCACGGTAACAGGCTAAATCAAACATTCCAATGAGCGAACAAAGTGAATAAAGCAAATTCAACAACGAAGCTTCTTTAACGACCTTGGCGACGTGTTCGCTTTGGTCTCTCCTGGTGTGAACGTACAGTGAGAGCCATGTTGGGGCACGGTTAGTGATCATACTACATGTGTACCGTGTCCAGCTGAACCATGCCAGAATCCACCTGTGTACCATATCCCCGTACACAACCGAGTGATCAGGGGTGTAGTGGTAAAATAAGAGGTGGGTGAACTACGAATTCTGTGATCACATTTTGTGCATAAACTATACTATGATGTGCATTTAGATCAATTGAGAAGTGGGTAAACTCTAATTCTGAAATTTCAGAGGTGGGTAAACCATGTTTACTTGCATTTAGCCTATACAGCCCTGGGAGTGATTAAACTGGTCAAACTCTTACACTGGTCTGGGGGCCACTCAGAGGGCAGGTTAACCGCCTCCATCCCACCATGCTACCGCTCCCTAGTCAGAGGGCCTTCTGTAAGGCCCCCTCCCCTCCCGCCAGAAACCAGGAGCCCCATGGTAGGGGCCCTTGTAATCAGATGGCCCTCTAAAGGTACACTACACCCTCCTCCCTAGGGCCTCCTAGTAGGGCCCTCATAATCAGAGGGCCCTCTAAAAGCCCCCAAAACCCCATCCTCCCTAGGACCCCCTTGTAGCCAGAAGCCAGGACCATAATAGGAGGGCCTAAGAGGGCCTTCTAAAAGTAGGCTACCATGCACCCATTTCCCTATAAAGTTTCTATAGCAGGGCTGGGGGCCCCCTGAAAGCACCGACCCCCCACAACCACCACAATTCAAGGGCCCTTGGCAGCCAAACGCCCTCCCTATAGGGTCAGGGCAGGGGCCCTTGTAAGCAGAGGTTTAAAGAATGTAGGCCCTCTAAAATAGACAAACGAAAATACATTGTTGATAAGCGTTGCAAATTGTTTTGGGCTAGGGGCCCCGCGGGCCCCCTGCACCCCAAGGGCCCCTGGGCAGCGGCCCCGCTGGCCCGGTCCGTAATCCGTCCCTGCCTGCTGGCCACACTTTGATGGTCTTCACTGATGGCTTCACACGGTTGATGAGGGGTGAATATTTGGGGGTGAGGAACAAAGAAAGGTGGTCTGATTGTCCCAAGTGGGGGAGGGGGGTCAAAGTATAAGCTTCAGCCATGTTTGTGTATACATGGTCTAAAGTTTTGTTTCCTCTGGTGTGACAGAAAATGTTTTGGTGAAATTTGGGGAGTACTGTCTTTAAGTTTGAGTGATTAAAATCCCCCGCAACAATAAATGCAGCCTCCGGGTGGGCAGTTTGTTGTTTGCTGATGGCCGCATGAAGTTCATTCATAGCAAGCTTGGCATCAGCGTCAGGAGGAATGTAAGCAGCAGTTATTATGGTGGAGGTGAATTCCCGCGGCAGATAAAACGGTCTACACTTAACCATGAGAAACTCTAGGTTAGCTGAGCAGTGTCTCCCAATAACAACAGAGTTCGTGCACCAAGCTTTGTTAACATAAATGCACAATCCTCCGCCTCTGGTCTTACCGGAGTCATCTGCCGTTCTGTCTGCCCGGAATGTGTGGTGATCAGCTAGAGCAATAACACTGTCCGATACATCGCTGTTTAGCCATGTTTCAGTGAAGATCATGACATTGCAGTTCAAAAGTCTCTTGCTGTGTTTGATGCGGAGTCGAATCTCGTCCATTTTGTTCACCAGCGACCGTACATTAGCAAGGAAAATGCTGGGTAAAGAGAGCCGGTGTGGTGTTAGCTTTAGCTTAGCTCTTAGTCCTCCGCGCTTCCCCCGTCTTTGTTTACGGTCTCGACGCCGCCTACGAGCACTTCCGCCCGGCCAGGTAGAGTGCGCAGCTTCGGGTGTCCTAGCAATCTCAGGGACAAGTCAAATATTACTGATAAAACTGTCGGGAATGTACAAACCAATATCCAAAAGCTCCTGTCGGGTGTACGATGTAAAGGCACTACTGTTCGGTATGAACAGACCCGAGATGAGCAGGTAAAATACTGCAAATTTGCAGAAACTGGAGAGACACTGAGCCTCGCGATGTGTACGCGCCGCCATCTTGGTCTAGGCATTCATACGTAAGACATAAAGGGGATAACTTTGTATATTTCAGATAAATACTTTTTTTAAGTATATACAGCACATTAGCTACTAGGCTGTTGAGAGGAAGCTCAGGTTTCACCAGTGTGCTAAAAGGAGCAGTGATTCCCAGTTACTGTGGCTATAAAAATCCTACACTCAAAACACATTGATTATCTGTTGTTGTTCTTAACAGTGCTTGAAAAACAAAATCTGTTCAATTCAGGTAAGCTCAAGTTCTATAGAGTAGTACAGGGCAACCACACCTATAAAGCAGACAGCCCCCAGTTTGCAGTAGGCAGACAAATAATTTCCCTGTCTGATTTTGACACAGCAGTTATGCCCTCAGTGATGAGGGCCAGTCCATTTTTGAAATCTTCATTATCAAAATGATGAGCAGTACTGAACAGCTTTAAATCCACAGTTGCATTGCTGAGGGAAGTGTGAATAAAAGACTCAAACCTGTACAGACTAAGTTAAGTCTCCTTAATAGAATGTTTCATTCGTGGTGGTTAATTGTTTGCATAGGCTATTGTTTCTTCAGAACAATAAAGATTGAAAGTGGTAGTGGTGGCCCCAACTATACACATATTGGATTTTACATACTAACCAATTTTAGGTCATGCAGCAACTTGCTAATGAAGTAACGAGTTAATGAGTTCTGTTAGATTTGGTAGGAATTGAATAAGCTATTTGAGAGAAAGTGTTTAAAGTATTATTTAATTTACTTTCAAAATGTAATCAAGCAATTTCTCAGATAAACATAACATAACATATCTTTAGTAGATGTAACATTGAAAAACAGAAGAATCAATGTATTATTTCATTACCTTGTAATAGATTTAGTTTAATTATAATGTATTTGCAGACGCTGTTTGTATATTTACACTGATTAAATCACAAAATTAAATTAAATGACCAAATCTACAAAATAATTCAATCTAGATGGTTTATAATCTATAGGTACCCCAAACTAAATAGATGGTGCTGTGTGGGAATTCAGCAAAAAGAAAGCAAAAATGAAAATAACCCATGCTTTGCATAATGCTCGCCTTCTAAAAATAGATACAGTTTGGGCTGGAATGAAGACTGATTTCATTCCCCCACACACCTCTACTGTTTAAGAAGGCTCCTGGTCTTTTTAGACCAGAGTTAAGCTTAGTACTGAGTTAATGACTTTACACTTTAAAACTCCCTTTAGTTTAAATGTTAGGTTATAATTAGGTTTTGTGTTATAACATGACAGGATTGTTGTTCCAGGACCAACAAAACATGCTGACCTAGGAACATGTCTGCACAATCAGGATGTGAGGGTCGGTCCTTAGAAATCAAATCAAACGAAACGGTTTAAAGGTCAGATAAGATAAAAGAATGCAGCTTGGCCTGGAAAGAAGTTTGACTTCATTCCTCACAACATGCTTGTCTTTGGTCCATACAAACCGCATAGACAATGAAAACATTATAATGACACATAAGATAAATAATACACGCGGGTCTCAAATGCAGAGTAGTCTAGACACCACAGTATATGCCTGAAACCAAACATTACAGTTTAAAAACAATTGACAGTTGTGGGGTAAACTGAATGCTGGATACTACATTACAAAATTAAAACAAAGGCAAAAATTAAATAGTCAACATATTAGACAGGAAATGGTCTGAGGAACCCTTGAGATCACAATATTTCAATTTTGGGTAAACTGCAAAAAAAAATGTTTCTGCCATTTCATTTCAACATGCACCAAAACTGAGAAGGTTGGATCCACTTGTTTTGTGAAGAAATGAGGTTACATTTACTTTTTGAATCAAAAGGTTTATTCCAATTCGTTGGTAACCACAAAAACATTCACTGTGCTATCTTAGATATTCAGCTTGCCGGTGATTCCATTTTAGTCAAATAAATGCTATTTTGTTGTGGCAAAACAAATAAAATTGTACAGTACAGCTATGTTTCTCCCCTCTGGGATGTTTAAAGTTTAAGGCCCATTCAACAGGAAAAATCAAATATCAAAATTATAATTACAACTTAAGAGGCCCCTTATGTCCAATTTCTGACAAGGAAATTTATGATAACTCTGATAGTATGTGATGATAGCATAAATCTACATTAGACATTTATAAATGTTAATTAAAAATTGTTCTAATCTCTTAAATTAACCATTGTCTGTCTTTTTCACATAAATAAAATAATTAATTTGCAGAGCAAAGGAGGCATTGAGAAAAACAATGTAGACTCCACTAGATGTGGTTATGACTGTTGTACTCATAAAAGGTTTAGTTGTGGCGGTAGGAGGGGCTCTTTATAGAAATGACGAAAATTCTGTTAATTCTTAACTTTCAGTTTCTCTCATCCATACAGAAAGGAAACTAATAACTCTACTAGAGCAACACACATGGAGAAGGACAGAGAATATGATGCACTGGAGCTAACAGTTGGAGAAGGGCTCTTTATAGAGGTGAAACATGTGCCCACATTTCCCACGCTGTCCACAGCTACCAGCTCTACTTCCTGAGAACAACAGGAAGCATTGTAGGATGCCACAGTCACATTTGTGCCATCCGCACTCATCACATAACTTAAGCTGAGAGAGCCATTGCCACAACTGAGAGACACTCCGGCTATGCCTGTACCATTTCCATCCGTCAAGTTGGCAGAGAGTTCCCATGATGCTCTGCTGCATTCAATAGGACAGTCAGCTTTGATGCTCACTACCTGACAGACAGGGCTAGAGAAATCAGTGACCTTCCAAAAAAAGGGGGAAAAAAAAGGTTAAACAAAGTCAACAAAAGGATAAAATTCTAATATGTATATGTAGACTACATAAAGGCTACCTTAGTCATGACAGTGATCCGCACTGCCACATAATTCGAGTCACCAGATCCTGGATCTTCTGCTTCAATAGTGAGTGTGACATCCGTCCCTGACTCTGTGTCTGAGGGTGCAGTCAATGTTACCATTCCCTCAACACTGCCCTCTGACCCTGTGTCCAGAGAGCTAGGGAAAGACACGCTTAAGCTGCGGTCTGTTCGGGCTCGGATAGTGTAGTTGCCACCTGTAGCATTAGTGACCAATGTAAAGTTGAGATTAAATGGGATTCCAGGCTCTATAGTGCTGCTTGGTTGGGCCTGAGAAGGGATATGATATAGTTAGAGATATTGGCAGTTTATTTTGAATGTCTCATACATATCATTTTCAGAGATTTAAGAGAAGTTTAATTTATTTTAATTAATTTTAGGGTAACTGTCTCTTCAAGCTCACCGTGATAGTAACTCTAGAGCCTTGTTGCTGGGTAGGTGACTGTCTCTGGAATCGACTAGGCAAAGATCGAGTTGAGTCATTTAAAAGCCCTTTCAGCTGCACCACAAACGCCCACTCTGGGATTCTGTCTATGTTGACCAGGAAGTCTGTCGCACTCAATGATTTAATGGTTCCATTAACAACACCAGATCCTGAAGCTTCAACTAGAAGCACGTCAGTCACTGTGACTGAATCTCCTCCGGTCACAGAGACAAGCAAAGTAGCATTCCGACCTGAGCAATCAAAGAAGCATTTTTTTCAATCATACTGATGATGGCAAAATTAATAAATGAATATTCATGTATATTCCAAAAAAATTATCTTGAAGTTCTTGAATGGTAGTGTAACTGTCTAGTAATAATCAAAAAAAATGTCAAATGAAAAAGTATCATACCCATGAAAGGACGATTGGCTTTCGGTGTGAAGTCACCTCCTTCTAACTGTTCCACAAAGTTGAAGAGAAAGTTCACAGAACTCTGACCTGTAAACACAATTAAAACCATTGTTTAATTTCTACTACTTAAAAACTGGGATGATCCACACATTGTGCAATTAAGGGTTTGAATAAAAATAAATACCATAAAAAATCTCAATGGTTCACAAACAAAACGTATACTGGCAGATTAAAAAAATGTGTACCAGTGACTTTAAGGGTGTAAAAGTGTGTAGAGCTGATGCTGATCTTCCATTCCCCTGTCTGGTTTTCAGAGTTGAGTTTTACTCTCTTCAGATTCCCTACAGTCAGGATGCTGCCCAGATGACCATCTGCCACTGAACCTGACTGAGACACACCTGAAGGGCAAGGGAAACAGCTTATTTTTAACAATGACTTTGGAAATTTGTTTTTCTATTGGACTAAATAAAACCCTGATAATAATGTTCAAGGTGCACTGGCTCACCTGTCGGGCTGTAGATGGTGAAGACTGGAGAGTCTCCAGTGACATACACAGTCACATTGGATGTCCAATGGTTCTAGGACAAAAGAAAAGTTTTCTGCAACAGCTGGACTTCTCACCACCTGAAAAAGCATCACCTTCAGGAAAAACAAAGATGTTTTCAGTATGTTGCAGTGTTTGGGAGCAAAATTCCTAATCACCAAATTTGGGAAAAAAATACTGGAGTACATTTTTCTTCTTACATTTTTTCAAAATTGTATATGTTATAGTGAGATTAAATGGAGAGCTGACACAAAAAAAAGTCTTCATCTGTCCTAAAACATACCAGGGCTGAGGTGCATCTTTGATGATGGCAGTGGCCTGAGACAATGTAGCTTTTGTGACCTCTATTGTCTGTCCACCAGAAACATGGGCCAGATCTCTGTACAGCTGTATTTCTGATTCAGACATTGATCTTGATGTAAAACTTTGAGATTGTGAGACATCCCTTCTTCTGCGGGATGAGAGGGGGTTAGTCAACAGGAAAGTGACCTGGATGGTGAAGAATAAGCAAAACGCAGAAAAAATGTTGTTAGAGACAATTCAACAACACTTAATTTTTATATATATTTTTATATAGCAGGCATTTACTGTTGACTTGGTGCGTTCAACCATAGCCCGAATGGTGCTTTGTAATTCTGAGTCCTTTGCTGCAGCATCAGTGAAAACAAAAATGTCTGAAGATGGAGGAGCTCCTGCTAGTGCCAACTGGAAAACCATGAGACAAATAAAAACGAGAGTATTATAATTTCTCAGTCCGGCTTTATTGCAATATCATAGCTTAACCAGCTGATATATTCACTAAAATTATACAAATAATGTAATCTTACACAGTATATCAGTTGGAAGAGGAGTGATTTTCTCAGTTTACAATAGTTTTACATAAATATAAAAAAAACACACCAGCAGCCCTGACAGACACATCTCTGGTAAGTCTCCTCCACCAGATGCTGAAAGGGAATTGATTCTGTCTTTGAAAATATCTGCCTCATTAGTCCTTGTCAGCGGTCCAAAATCTGATTGAGACAAACATATCACAGATCGCTACAGCAACAATAATGTACATTATTTAAAAGTAAAAAAAAAAAAAGTCAGAATGTTTTTAAAAATAACTACAGTAAATAAAGTAACAATATTATTTTGTATATCTTCATATCATTCATTTCTGCTAACTGTTGTCCAGCTATCATTCAGACACTCTGTAAACACGTGATGAAAGGTATATACATGTTTTTTTATTCCATAAAAGCTTATTGAGATTATTAAAAAGATTTTTTTAATGTTAAGTTAGAATTTGTCTAATTATTACTATTACATTACATTATTATAATAGAATTAGTCTATTACTTTAAAATTAGTCCATCAATTTATATAAAAACTTAATAGGCACTAATTCACAACAGGACTGTTTATTAGCTACATAATACAAATTTGTACTCAATAGAATATTACATTTCATATTTCACAACATTTGTTTTATTTTCACACTGTTGTCACTGTTTTTGAGGAGGCACTGCTTCCTTTGCTTTTGTTAGGAAAAAAAACTATGTTTAGAACTAAATATATATTTATTGTATGACTATCATTAAATGGGACTAGAATGTATTCTGAGGGTTCCTCTGCTGTCCCTCTCCTGCTGTCTATGATGCTGAAAGACACTCTCTTTGCCTCTGTAATATCATTAGACATGCTGCCCGTGGTGTCAATCACAAAAGCCAGAACTGAGGTCTGACTGAGGCCCATCAATCTGTAAGCAAGAAACAAAACTGGCTAAACCTGGACAACAGTATCAGTTTCTAATTCTAGGGGGCATTATGTCTTAAGAAAAAACTAATCCTTTGAACTTTTTTTGTCTCCACAGTGCCATCCAAGTTATAAAAACTGGTGAAAGTAGACGGCGACAACCGTGGCCGTAAAGAAACCATCAATAGAAATCCCGCTGGACCAAGCCCAAGAGGAGGCTATCCCTCTAGTGGAGTGGACATTGTAAGCCCGCTAAGGTGTAGACCTTCTGTGTCTACATCCTATATAATTCAGTGTTAGTCTTAATGATCAGGAATTTGAGAAATCACACTGGACTGTCATTTTAATTTAACTGGACAAAACCATAGTAATTTCTTTCATTACAGAATTGTTCAAAACTATGTGTGGTGTGAACAGAAGATCTCATACTGAAGAAAGGCTTGGTCACCTGTGGCCAGTCGGATGTCTTGCAGCACTTCCATAGTAGCATCGATGGCCATTTCAGCTGCACGAAGGTGAAGGAAGCCATGATCTGAACTGATATCATCCTTATTGATACCTCCAGTGGGTTCTCTTGAACTGGTCCTGTTTGCAAAGCCACCATGGCTACACTTGCCTGAAAGAAAAGAAAAAAAAATGTATATGGGTATAGATTTTTGATGCTAGTTCCAGCCATCCTGTGATGTCATAAAGAAGAGATCAACACTATGGGATGCTAGGCTTCCATACCTGCAGGTTTTTTGGAGGAGAAAATACTGAAATATCCTGAGGTTAGTTTCTTTTGCAGCAGTATTTCTGGGAGAATGTTATCAGCACAGTTTGGCCCAGTGCAGTTTCTGCATGTTGGGTCTAGATATACGCAGAGATTTAACAAGATTTAAAAAGTGTGAATGTTTATGCCATTTTCATATTGTGGCAAAACTAATTGTAATTGTAATATGTTTTACCTGCTATGTTGTTGAGAGGAAGCTCAGGTTTGATCAGTGTGGTGAATGGAGCATTGTTTCCCAGTTCCACCCAGTTACTGTGGCTATAGAAATCCTGCTCACAAACCAACAACACAGTGTTCATGTAAATTAATGAAAATAATGATTTACTTACTGAAATTAAATTTATTAGTCACCTTAGATCTTTTTATTCAATCTCCAGTAAAATCCCTGATATCCCAATTTGTAACGTACCTGTAGAGTGTGACAAAGAGCCCCCAGTGTGATACGGGCGGAGATATAGCTCCCCTGCTGCACACTGGCCTTTACTGCAGCCACACCACGGATTATGACATCCCGGCCCTCATTGAAAGCCTCATTATCTATGTGATGTGCCTCACTCATTGCAAAAACTAGATCTATAGCTGCGTTGCTTAGATAAGTTTCTGTTATAGCTGAATAAAATCCAAGAGAAGCGAGGGCAGAAGATGAAGATGCTGAGCAGGCTTTTTGAACAGCATATGGAGTCAGTCTGTTGTTTATCTAGAGGTGAGGCATGGAAAGAGGAGAATATTATTATTATCATTAGTTTCTAACTTGAGTTCCCTCTGTTTTTCAGTTCAGTTTTCAATACAAATTAGGTGTGTAGCATAACTTGAGAGACTTGGCAACTAAAAATTGCCGCTCAAAATTCTCATGAGGTATGACTGTAATTTGTTGTAACAAAATGTTGAAGTCTCTTCATCTTTTGACCTTTTGTTACTTATAATAACCCATTCATTTTTTGTATGATTAAAAAAAATGCTAATTCTGTTGGTTTACTCCCATGTGTTTTTCTTACAGGCAGTGTGAAGTCACGGCCCTGGGCGATGGCTATGTCACGACACACTTCTGCTGTCTTGCGGAGGATGGCCAACTGAGTGATTTCTCGATGAGTGAGGGAGCCACCCTGAAAGAGAGGTTTGAACGCTGCTACCCGGCGGTGTTGAAACAGGGTCACAGAGGAGAAACACAGCCACTATAACCTGTGAAACCATGACTGTCCACAAGAATACGTGCTGTGGGTAAATTCATTGTTTGAAAATTCAGTCCCTTACAAGTAAAAAAAAAATTAACAAATAAAAACCGCCATACAGTTTACTGATTACATTTTGACTGATTACACATTTTCTGGAATGTTATTGTATCTAACTAAATATGAGATCTGAACACTGGATAAAGCAAAAATAAAGATGAAAATTAAGTTTTATTTTGTTGACATTCCCACTATAATCACAAATACAGAGGGGATTTTGGATATCTCTTTTTATCGCTGCATATATCGGAAATTACTGTCAAAAGTCAAAAAAGAACTTAAAAGTACAAGTCATTTGAACTAATTTTATTGTCGTGAGTTGAAATGACTTGTAGTTTTAAGTTGATTTAACTTAAAATTTTAAGGCAGCTGCTGAGCTTAAGTTTTTAAGTTGAAACCAGTTAAATCTTTTTACAGTGTAGGAATAAAATGTTGTATAAAATCAGGTGAATTATAAAGTATATCAAGAAAACCCCTCTGTAAAAATCTTCAGAATATAACAAGAAAAATGTGGAAAAAAAACTCTCCCAAAAAAGTTTTGAGAAAACGCTTTTAAAACATGCATTATTATGCCAAGATGCAAATAGAAAAGGTGCAGTAAAATAAACACTTAAAATTGTATTTTGAATGTTGTCTTTTTAAAAGCCTAAAAGCACTTTATGAAAAGCCAAGTAGCTCAAAATCTCAAAATTAACCAATGCATGAAAAACTGTTTGCCTAGTGTTTTACATTTTTAATAATTTAAAACATTATTTTCAGCAGATAGCATTTTTTATTTTTAACTTGAAAATTCTTACAAAATATAACGTTATACAATTAGACAAATGTTAAAAACAAAAAATGTTCAATTAGACAATTGTAGGATTACCTTTTCTAACTAAATATGAGATCTGAACAGTGGATAAAGCAAAAATAAAGATTAAAATTAAGTTTTATTTTGTTGATATTCTATAATCAAAAATACAGAGGGGATTTTGGATATCTCTTTTTATCGCTGCATAAATCAGAAAATACTGTCAAGAGCCACAAAAAAGTTTCTTTTACTTAACAATTCACCTGATTTTATACAACATTTTATTCATAAATTGTTGTATAATATCAGGTGAATTATTAAGTATATAAACAAAACCCCTCTGTAAAAATCTTCAGAATATAACAGGAAAAATGTGGGAAAAAACTCTCCCAAAAACGTTTTGAGAAAACACTTTAAAACATGTATTATAATGCAAAGATGCAAATAGAAAAGGTGTAGTAAAATAAACACTTAAAATTGTATTTTGAATGTTTTCTTTTTGAAAGCCTAAAAGCACTTTATGAAAAGCCAAGTAGCCCAAAATCTCAAAATTAACCAATGCATGAAAAACTGTTTGCCTAGTGTTTTGCCTTACATTTTTAATCATTTAAAACATTATTTTCAGCAGATAACATTTTTTATTTTTATCTTGAAAATTCTCACAAAATATAACGTTATACAATTAGACAAATGTTAACAACAAAAAATGTTCAATTAGACAATTGTTGGATTACCTTTCCGCAGATTTTGCTTGTGTATACTGTAATTTAAGCAGCCTCTGTCAGTGTATTTAAACACCTTCACACATGTCAGCGTCACACATACTTTTAATGTAAATTAGAGATTATATAAATGATAATCCTTTCTGTAAATGTGTGTGGCTGTAAGAATGTCAGTAAGGAAACACATTTACTTCCTTATTAATCACTATTGTTGATTGTATGCCCTTTTCAAATCGTGTACACCTTGTGCTTGATCTAACAATTGTAATTGTGCCTTGGTTCCTTGACAGCTGTTAATAACCCATACCAATGTGTAACTTACTTTCTGCATAACAAACTTTCAAAGAACTTGGTATAATATGTATTTCAATAATATTAGTGGTAGATCAAAAATCACAATCGTACACATAATTTTATTCATTTAATCCTCCCAAACTGTCTGAAACCTTACAACTTATAATCACATAAATGAGACGGAAGTTCAGTGCAGCCCTTGAGTGAAACAGAAACTGAATGAGAATGGAAGCTATTATAAAAAGCAAAATCAATACATAAGCTTACACAATGCTAATGCCCCTTATGTGAACTTTGTCTTTAATAAACATTCAAAAAGTTCAAGAGTATATACTGCACTACTCTTGAAATCACAGCTTAGCCACAAAAACTAGTCCCAAACACACCTGTTCACATACAACAGAAAGTGAGAGTGAAATTTCAATAGCAAACCTTAACCTTGATTCTTTAATATTTACAATGGGTCTTTTACCCAAGACAAGTAAAGATTTTGAAATACAGTGCTACTTGCTCTGCTAAATGTCATTTAGAAACATACAAAATGGCAAATGAAAAAACAGACGAAAGAAAGGCACATGGAAAGCAAGTAACAGCCACTAAAAATAGTGTTTGCTGTGGAAACAGTAAATCTCAGAGTGATATAATTCAGGTCAGTGGATCCCGGAGCTTCTGCCTCAATAGTGAGTGTGACATCTGTCCCTGACTCTGTGTCAGAGGGTGCAGTTAATGTGACACTTCCTTGAGCACTTCCCCCTGGTCCCAGGGTCAGAGAGCTGGGGAAAGACATGCTGAAGCCCTGGTCAGTCCGGGCTCTGATAGTGTAATTGCCGTCTGTAGTATTAGTGGCCACTGTAAAATTGACACTCATTGGGACTCCAGGCTGTGTAATGTTTTGTGACTGTGCCTGTGGAAAAACAGATACAGTGAATGCATGCTATTTGTCTGTCTTTAACACCAAACTTTTATTTAAAGTTAAGTGTATTTTGTTTAATATTGTAAATTACAGTTTTTTACACAGTGTCTGTGTACTCAACTGATAGTTCTTACCGTGACAGTTATTCTAGATCCTTTATGTTGGACAGGTGACTGCCTCTGGAATTGACTAACCAATGACGAGTCATTCAACAGCCCTTTCAGCTGCACCACAAATGCCCAATCTGGGATTCTGTCTATGTTGACCAGGAAGTCTGTCGCACCAACAGATTTGATAGTTCCATTAACAGCACCAGATCCTGAAGCTTCAACTAGAAGCACGTCAGTCACTGTGACTGAATCTCTTCCAGTCACAGAGACATAGAAAGTAGCATTTCGACCTGATCAGCAAACAGAGAAAAGACAGTGAAGACAATATAGTATTAAGTATAAAACCAAGCAGCATTCTACTGGTCAACTGCATGAAAAACCTCAACAGAAAGATCTGCATGGAAAAAGGTTTCACGCAGATTCTTATTGAAATGATTAGGTTTTGCCCATGGAAATTCATAACACAATAGTAATTGTGACTGCATCTTAAAGGAGAACTCCGGTGTGATATTGACCTAAAGTGTATTGAATCATGATACCGAGTGTGAACGTACCTTGCATATCTCATCTCGGTTTGTGTCCAGCTGTCCGAAATCTGGGGTCAGTTAGCCGATGCTCACAACAGCTTGTCAATGAGAGTCAATGGGGCATCGAAGCAGTCATGTAAATAAATCACTGTTTTACGCCATTTACGAGGCACAAAGTAGCGCCACACTTCATCTTGCAGTTACTGTCTGCATAAATCTTCTCGTAAATAAACTACCGGTGCTTTTTCTGAGTTCTCAATGTCTCGTTTTAAATGTCGGGGCCCTTGGAAGTCTACCGATGAAGTGTGGCGCTACTTTGTGCCTCGTAAATGGCGTAAAACAGTGATTTATTTACATGACTGCCTCGATGCCCCATTGACTCTCATTGACAAGCTGTTGTGAGCATCGGCTAACTGACCCCAGATTTCGGACAGCAGTGGACAAGACGAGATGAGATATGCAAGGTACGTTCACACTCGGTATCATGATTCAATACACTTTAGGTCAATATCACACCGGAGTTCTCCTTTAAAGTAAAATTTTGTGTGAATGTTTTTTATTTTGAATACTAATTATATGATGCATGTTGCCCGCAATTAACAGAAGACAATTTATTTGGAGAATGGATGGATGAATGATGCATGATGTACCAATAAAAGGGCGAGTGAAACTCTGTCCCCATGAGTCTCCATGACCTCCCTCAACTATCTCCACAAAGTAAAAGAGGACGTCCACAGAACTCTGACCTGTATTCACAATTGAAGGAATTTTGAATTATGGACTGGCATGTGTAGCTTTAGAAAGCATTAGAGATTAGTATTTTACTCCCATTTTCTATATAAAAACTTTACCAATAACTTTCAGGCTGTAGGAGCTTGTTGTGTCAATGCTGATCTTCCATTCTCCTGTCTGGTTGTCAGAATTGAGTTTTACTCTCTTTAGATTCCCTATAGTCTGGATACTGCCCAGAGGACCATCTGCCACTGAACCTGACTGAGACACACCTGAAGAAGTGGACAAGAAAATGTATAATTAAATTAAGAGTGGCATCCATAAATCAGATGTAATTTGCATAATTATTATTACATTATCCTAACTGCAGGTCCCAAATATTCTATGGAGCCTTAAAGGTACAGTGAAGAAAAGATGATTTGATCCCCTGCTGATTTTGTACATTTGTCCACTGACAAAGAAATTATCAATCTATAATTTGAAAAAAGTTATAAATTGATTTGCATTTTAATAAGTGAAATAAGTATTTGATCCCCTAATCAGCAAGTTTTCTGGATCCTATGTGTCTTTTATACAGGTAACAAGCTGAGATTAGGAGCACTCTCTTAAAGGGAGTGCTCCTAATCTCAGCTTGTTACCTGTATAAAAGACACCTGTCCACAGAATCAACCATTCAATCAGATTCCAAACTCTCCACCACGGCCATGACCAAAGAGCTGTCCAAAGGATGTCAGGGACATGATTGTAGACCTACACAAGGCTGAAATGGGCTACAAGACCATCATCAAGCAACTTGGTGTGAAGGTGACAACAGTTGGAATGGAAGAAACACAAAATAACTGTCGAGTGGTCCCTTGGTCTGGGGCTCCATGCAACATCTCACCTAGTGGAGTTTCAATGATTATGACAAAGGTGTGGAATCAGCCCAGAACTACATGGGAGGATCTTGTCAATGATCTCAAGGCAGCTGGGACCATAGTGACCAAGAAAACAATTGGTAACACACTACGCCGTGAAGGACTGAAACCCTCAGCACCCGCAGGATCCCTCTGCTTAAAAAAGCACATGTACATGCCCATCTGAAGTGTGCCAATGAACAACTGAATGATTCAGAGGAAAACTGAGTGAAAGTGTTGTGGTCAGATGAGACCAAAATCAAGCTTTTTGGCCTTGTTTGGAGGAAGAGGAATGCTGCCTATGACCCCAAGAACACCATCACCACCATCAAACATGGAGATGGAAATATTATGCTCTGTGGGTGTTTACCTGCTAAGGGGACAGAACAACTGCAATTAGCTTCAGAACACACAGATTCATCAAATATGGAGTGTAATCCAAAATATGGATTACCGTTATGTTCATTTTGGGTTTTTGAAGTGTCCACTTGATAATATGGCATGAGGGCAAGTAAATGTGAACATTTTAATTTATGGGAGAATGATCTATTTAAACACTATGAAACTAATTGAGTACATGCTGTGCAGTACAGTGTTGATGTACCTGTAGGGCTGTAGAGGTTAAAGACTGGAGAGTCTCCTGTGATATACACAGTCACATTGGACAGAGTTGGATCCAGCACAAATGAAAAGTTTTCTGCCTTGGATGAAATTCTCTCTACTTGAAGAACAGTCACCTTCAAGAAACAGGTTTTACCACATTAGAGAGTTTTAGAGTTACTGCCACAATTACATTTACATTATAAACTGCATGTCATTGTGACATTGTGATCTCATTGTTGGAACGTACCAAGTCAGTGGTGATTACATCTGTAATGACTGTAGTGGCCTGAGATAATGTAGAGTTTGTGACCTCTATAGTTTGACCACCAGAAACATGTGCCAGGTCTCTGTAAAACTGTATGTCTGACTGAGACAATGATCTTGATAATGAGACATTCTGTTGACTACGTGTTGAAATAGAGTTTGACAGCAGGAAACTGACCTGGAGTGTGGGAAGAAAAAAATGTTAAGACAAGGTATCTCTGATCCTAACTGAAGAAACAAATCAGGTACTCACTTTTGACTGGGTGATTTGCATCATGGCCACAACTGCAATTTTTAATTCGATGTCTTTTGCTGAAGAATCAGTGAAAACAAAAATATCTGATGATGGAGGAGCTCTTGTCAAAGTCAACTGTAGAATCATGAAACAATGAAACAAACAAGACAAAAAGTTTTAGTATTATTATGACTCTCAGTATTGTGGATATTAAAGCTTACCACAAAGATTTGTTCTAAATCGAAAATTTCAAAATAAACACTATTTGAGTGTAGTGGTTTCTGTGTGAACTTTTCACAGGCTGAATGAAGCTTTATATAACATACACACCAGCAGTCCTGACAAGCACAGCCCTGGGTTTGAACTATCAGATGTTGACAGCGAATTGATTTGCTCTTTGAATTTATCTGCATCCCCAGTTCTTATCAGAGGTCCAAAATCTGTGTATTGAACAATATAAATATGGTGAAGGTTTAGTTTTATTTTATTTTAAAGCACTAGTACATAAATGGCTTCGTAAATTTTATGAAACAAAATATTTCATTCATATTACCACAGCATGTTTATATAAAAACTTTACAATTTTACAGATTTTCTACCCTGGTCACTAAATGGAACTAGAATGTATTCTGAAGGCTCCTCTGATGTTCCTCTCCTGCTGTCTATGATACTGAGGAACACTTTCTTGGCCTCTGCAATGTAATAAGACAAAGTGCTTGTGGTGTCAAGTACAAAAACCAGAACTGAGGTCTGACTGAGGCCCATCAATCTGAGAGAGAAAAACAGATAAAAGGGAAACACAAACTTAAGCAATTGTTCTACCAATGCCCTAATGTGTGCATTAGAAGCTAGAGATTTGAATGTGAAGAAATGTTAAGATAACATGGATAAAAATGCTACGTTAGCAGCATAAAAGAAGGAAGAAGAAAAAGGTCTCATACTTAAGAAAGGCTTGGTCCCCTATTGCCAGTTGGATGTCTTCCAGCAGTTCCATAGTAGCGTTGATGGCCATTTCAGCAGCACGGAGGTGAAGGAAGCCATGGTTTGAACTGATGTCATCCTTATTGATTCCTCCAGTGGGTTCTTTATAACTGCTACCGTCAAAAGTGCCACCATGGCTACACTTGCCTGAAAGAGTTTAATATATTTTTTGTTTGTGAGTGTAGCAAGGAATTCTGGGCAGCCAATGCTAATGAAAGAAAAGCTAAGCTTCCCTACCTGCAGGTTTGATTGGGAGAATAAATTTGAAATATCCTGAAGTTAATAACTTCTGCTGCAGTACCTCTGTGAGAATGTTGTCAGTGCAGTTATCTCCAACACAGCTTTTGCATGTTTTTGTACTGGGACCTAGACATTTATCCATTCAGAATACAAATTACTTGACATATCAAGGTCATTTGATACAGCTGATTGAGATATTAAATTTTGAGATAAATACATAGACTACTTCAGAAACAAATATACAGCACAGTACTTGCTAAATTTTCAAGAGGACGCTCAGGTTTGATCAGCGTGCTGAAAGGAGCAGTGCTTCCCAGTTCCACCCAGTTACTGTGGCTATAGAAATCCTGCACACAAAAAAAACATTCTTGATTTTGATTCAAAATACTTAACAGCATAAAAATAAAATTAATTTAACACACATATTTTCAGGGACTAACCAGGAATACCATACCTGTAAAGTATGACATACAGCCCCAAGACTGATGCGGGCAGACAAATAGTTCCCCTTTTTGATGCTAACTTTCACAGCAGCTACACCCAGAGTGATGAGGTCTCGTCCATTTTTAAAATCTTCATTATCAAAATGATGAGCAGTACTGGACACCTTTTTATCAACAGCTGCATTGCTAAGGGAAGTCTGAAGAACAGCAAGATTGAAAGTTGCTAGTTGTAATAAGGTGGAATATGAATTTGAGCAGGCTCTCTGGACGGCAGTTGGAGTCAGTTTGTTGTTGATCTGGGGTGGGAAGTAGAGGGGGGAAATGAGCATTGGGAAAATGCTGGGGGGAAAAGTATTATGAATTTTGCAACCTTATTGGCACTTAATGGAGGGTTATAATTTGCAATAAGAAAGAAAATCTTGCTAGACATGGCATCTAAAGCATTAAACTCATTAAAGCAATTTTTAAATATTTTCTTTAAACTTTTAAAACAAAATTCTGATTGTTTAATGCATGAGATTTTAACCAGCAATCCAGGTTTAATCCTAAACTTGGACCAAAAAATGTATAAAAGGGGGCCTCTTAAAAGCATAAATACAGCTGTATGTTTTCTCCTGTTGCCTGTCTGTTTCACATCATAGCTCAGAAAAGTTAGTATATATTCTTGAATGACATTTTAGTATGATAAATTTGCAGAAATAATCTGTTTCGATAAATTTTTAAACAAAATGCATAGCTCTCAAAGTAGTTGACGCTTATTATTCTTTTCTTACAGGTAGTGTGAAGTCTTTTCCCCGGGCAATGGCTACATTACGACACACTTCCGCCATCTTGCGGAGGAAAGCTGCCTCAGTGATTTGATGATGGGTGAGGGAGCCATCGCTAGTGAAGATTTTGAATGCTGCAGCCTGAGGGGGCTGAAATAGAGCCCCCTGGAGGAGAAATACAGCCACTACAAGCAGCGGAACCATGACTGTTCACAACTGTGGAAAAAAATATTTGGAAATTAATTAATTTCTTACAAATGCGATAGGGGGGTGAGCGGGGCACAACCTAACGCGGGGTTAATTGTAACACACGTGGTTTAAATATTTACACACACACTAGCATAACTAAATTTACGGTATTTACTAGTTGCCATAGCAACACTATGCAGAGAAAAAAGAGCGCCAAAATTCAAAAGCCTTTTCAAGATATCGCTGAATATTTATTTTACCATAGTAAAAGTACATTTCTGGCTGAAGTAAACTTTTCATTTCAGTTTTTAGTATTCATTTAAAATTAGACAAAACTGCTCTTATTTTAATCTCCAATTTGCTATTTATCAGTTTAGATAGTTTATTAATGCTTCGCAAACCAGCAGAAGACACTAATCTGTATTAAACTCCGGTCGCGCAGATGGGGAACGTTGTAACACTGTGTTACAATACGCCCCGCTGTTATTAAACTATGCTATTCTATGACATTAGCGGTGCAATTTACACTATTTACTTCTAAGGATTTTGACAAGAAACCACAAGAAACAGGTGAATATAGGCTGACAATCAATGTTTAATGTTCAGAAGTTATTATTTCAAGAAATGTAAAGCATTTTGGCTGGTTTATGTGTGTCGTGTTCTATGAGAGCTGTGTGTGGAGGGAGGGGTGTGTTTTTCTCAATGTCTAAATGTGTTTCATCTATCTGTCCACCTTGTTTTGAACTACTGTGCAGCTGTGTGTTGCGATTAGGGCCGTTCCAAGCATTGTTGCAATGTGTTCATTTTCAAACTCCAAAATTAGATCATTTTTATTTTTTAAAAAAACGTCATTACTTCATTTGAAAAAGTTAACTCATGTATTTTACTGACAAAATATTTTAGTTTGTTGTGTATATTTTTTTCATTCGATCAGATAACATTTTAAGCTGTCATATGGTCGTGTTACAACGTGCCCCTCAGATGTTACAATGTACTCCACCTACGGGGCATGTTGTCACGTTTCACTTCCTTTCTTTTGAGGCAAATAACGAAAAACGTATACACTGTAAATATGAAACAAAGCCATATATTTGTACTAGACAAGTGTGAAAATAACGTGGATAAAAAAATTGTACTCTGAACCCCACGTGGATTTACATAAACCGCGAAATTCCAAAAGTGTTAGGTTGGGCCCCGCTCTCCCCTACATTTTTAGAAAATATGGCATATTTTCCTTTTCCTTCCTGTGTCTTTACCCTGGTGAGTGGAATAATGTCCCAAACCTCCAAATAAATGCTACGTTAGACAGCAGTTTGGATGTGAGAACATTCAAGTTGAAATGTCCTACTTCCAACCTCAACGATTTCTGGTCATTCAGATGTCACGTTCACATGTTGACCACATGATGTGGCCTTGACAGAATGAGAGTGTTTTGTGTCAATTATGGCAAAAAACAGAAAACAATTAACATAAACCCAGATAGCACACATACTTCTGCAAGATGTCTGTTAATGATCACTTGATGTAGAAAGCATATGCTGTGTACAAACATCCGACAGACGTCTGTAAGGTCCCTGGAAGCACACATACATCACGGAGACGTCTATTTGACGTCTGCATTTACATCTGCAAGACGTATTTTTTAGATTGTTTGCTCATCTGCAATACATCTATAGGACATTTCCTATCAGATGTAAAATAGACATTTATTAGATTGTCTTTGAGATGTTTAGGATTTAAAATGTATGTAAAGCTGCCATCTTAAAGACATCTATCAGATGTTCGTACACAGATGCTTTCCAGTTCAGGCGATCTTTAATGTGCAGTGCTGAAGGGTCTCTAGAACAATGTTAGGAAACACTTCTCTAATCAAACTCAGATCTAACACATTTGAACTTCCAAATAAAAATGTTTAATTTAACAGAAAATTCACCACAAATCTGAACAACTATTATTTTTTACTGGAAGAAAGTATTTTTCATTTTTAAAGAGCATATTTTCTTTCTTCTTGGTATAATGAAGTTGTATGAAGACCGGGACTATTTAAATTTCTCCTTTTGTGTTTTACAGAAGAAAATCATACAGATTTGGAATTATGAGGGTGAGTAAATGGTAACAGAAGTTTATTTAAAGGGTTTTAAGGGCTTCTAAGCTAATAAGTGAGAGAGAACACCTGAGAGAAAAACTGAGTATATATTAAGTTTTATTTTAAATTATTTTCTACTTTATCAATTGTGTTTCAGTAGTATGTTTCTAATATAACCAGGAATGTCTTCAGTAAATTTAAGATTACTCAATTACAAAAGAAAGGGGGGGGGGGAAGAAAAAAATTATATTACCTTGCTTAGGAACAATGCACTTGAAGGCTCCGATTGTATATTTATATCCTGTTACATATGATGTGAACGTCAATCTTGTAAGGCAACAAGCAAATATATAACAGCATAAATTATCAAATTTGAGGATGATAACTTATTTCCATTTTAACCATAATTATATGCTTTTCATAAATAAGTAAATACTGTACCATATCAGCAAAATATATCCACCTAGAATGTTTATGATTTATCGAATCCCCTAAATATAGAAGAGAATGAGAATGGAAGCAAAAGAAAGTAACACACGTTTAATCAGGTTTTGCAATGTTACCTGCCTTTTATAAACAGATGGGGTTTGGGCTGGAATGAAGAATGTTTTCATTCCCCCACACCTTGTTGGACTTAAGAAGGATCTACTGGGTCCTTGTTGGTCAAGGAGCAATATTTATGACAATCAATCAGGTGTGAGGACTAATGTAAAGTTTTTTTTTTGTTGTTTTTTTTTAGTACCAGGTTTGAGACTTGTACATTATTGTTATTAAATAAATTCCCATTAGTTGAAGGATTAGGTAAATTGTTGTTCCAGGACCAACAAAACTAGAAACATGACTGCAAAATCAGGATGTACCGGTTGGTCCTTAAGATTCAAATCAACCAAAACTGTTTAAAAGTCAGAGAAGAAAAAGAAAGCATCTTGACTTAAAAAAAAAATAGTCTGCATATTAGACAGGAAATGAGAGCATTTAATTGCCTGATGAATACAATCTAAGCATTTGTGCTGACTGAATCAGAAACGTTTCTGCCATTTTATCTCAACATGCCCCAAATAGGAGTGAGTTGGAATTTCTTAATTTATGAATTGATAATAGTACTTTACAATACTATGCAATGTAATTAGCTAGGGTGACCATATTTTAGTTTTTTAAAAAGAGGACATAGAACGGGGGTCCTAGTTTTAGTATCAAAATATGTACCAAAGCTACATATTTTACAGTCATCCTTATGCAGATTGATCATAAACACAGCCAAAAAGCTTCCTACCACAGTGGCCATCCTTCACAAAACTAATACCACAGTTTTATCACAGGTAGAATGCAAAATGTTTTAATACAAGCATTTCAGTCAAATGGAATTTATGCAATATTTCAAACTTTCAACCCCCAGGAGAAAACCAACCCGCCACAGCAGTTTAACATCAGCCCAAAAAAAAAAAAAAAAAAAAAAATGCGGATTTAGCAACCCTACATTCCAACACGAGCTGCATCCAAAAGCGATTTAAATACTCGCATATTGATGGAGACTCCGTGATGCGTGAAAATTAAAGAAAAAAGTTGTGACGTATTGTTAAGTATGGTGACCCATACTCGAAATTGGCCCTCTGCATTTAACCCATCCAAGTGTACGCACACACACACACACACACACACACACACACACACACACACACACACAAGCAGTGCCTGGGGAGCAACTGGGGGTTTAGTTCCTTGCTCAAGGGCACTTCAGTCATGGATTTGAAGGTGGAAAGAGCACTGTTCATTCACAATCCCTACCTTCAATTCCTGCCGGTGTGGGAATCGACCTGGCAACCTTTGGGTTACAAGCCCAACTCTCTCACCATTAGGCCACGGCTTCCCCTTTTTTTTTTATGAGATCAATTCATTATTAGCGACCTCCCAGCGGCGTTTGACGCGCGTAACGTGTGATTCACGCCAAACGCGCAAATTGAAAAATCTGAACTTTGGTGAAATTTTTGCGCCGCGTTAACCAGTCAGGAGCTTGCTCTAGTAGTGACGGAGGCAGAAATCCGAAAAAAAAGAATGGAGGACAAAATAAGCGGCAACCTCCCGCTCTCTCTATTGAAAACAACACGGAAGTGACTTAAACTGCAATTCATCGACTGGCCGCTAGAAACTGGCTGCAGAAGAGAGTCAATCCCATTGACTCAACATGTTAAAATGACCAACTTTACAGCAGAAAAAAGTATGTTTACAGCCTGGTACAAAAAGTGGTTTTAGTCTATATAGCTAGTTTTGCCCTTCATGTCAACTGTGAGGGGGGGTGAATTTATTTATAACTCATTCGTTTAAGTTATATTAAGCCTTAAAGTTCTGCATAATTAAGGGCGAGGCCACTTGAGTGACAGGGGGATTGCCGCTGCTGTCACTACTGTTGTGCTAGGTGGGCGTGGTTTCAGAAACCAGCTCCACCCACGTCCCGCCTTTTTGCCCATTTTCGATTATCCGGGAGTGACGCGCAGTGACGCGATTCCAAAATGGCGACGACCGACTCCCGCTTCAAAATCGCTCTTCAGAATCCTACGGGTGACGTCAAGGACACTACGTCCATATTTTTTACAGTCTATGGGACAAAATCATCTTCAATTTATGTGGATACTCGGAGCTGTACGATACATCTTCATACTTTAAAATAAAAAGGATTTTAGAAGAAAGTGAGTGAGGAGGTTGGACAATCTGGTAAGTTGTAAAAAATGCTCGTTACTCAATGAGCTATATATATACATATTGAGACTACAACCTAAAAGTTAGCTAAAGCCAGCAAATTGAGCTTATTTGCAGTATTTTACAACTACTTTCCAGCTGACGCGTGGCAGAAGCCCCTCACAAGCCCCATTTCAGTTGAATTTCATGTGAAAAGTTAATTTCATGCACGAATGAAAATGTTCATTGTCATTCAACGATTTATTCGCTCAAGTCGCGTCTGGTGTGAAGGCACCAAGGCATTCAGGCATTTTATAATGAAAGATCTTAAAATGGTTGTTATTTTATATGTAGTAGATAGGTAGCAGTTTTTATTGGCATTTTAGGTATAAGAACAAAACTCCCATTTGTCTGTGACTGGTGGTACTAAGTGATGCTTAAATATACATATTTGCATTAGGAATAATTTGAAAAACTTAATGTGGTAGAGGTCCAGTGACCAAAAACTAGTCCTAAAATCATCTGTTCACATACTAAAGAGAGAGTGAAATTGTAATAATTAACTCTAAAGTCACCATGTAATTAAAATAAACAATTCTTACTTTCTGGAATACTACAGCATTTCTTATACATTACTTTTCCATGCAAATCATTATTTTTATAAATAGATATTTCATAATATCTATTTAAAATAACTTTTGCTACCCTTGAAACGACATCTTCTCGGATGACAAGTTCAAAAGTAAAGATATGAATATAGCAGTGTAATACCCTGTGCTAAATGTTATTTAGAAACATACAAAATGGGAAATAAAAAGCAAATGAAAGGAAGACACATGGAAAGCGCCAAACATCCACTGAAAATAGCATCTGCTGTGGAGACGGTGAGCTGCAGTGTGACATAATTCAGATCAGTTGAACCCGGAGCTTCTGCCTCAATAGTGAGTGTGACATCCGTCCCTGACTCTGTGTCAGAGGGTGCAGTCAGTGTGATGCTTCCTTGAGCACTTCCCCATGGTCCCAGGGTCAAAGAGCTGGGGAAAGACATGCTGAAGCCCTGGTCAGTCCGAGCTCTGATAGTGTACTTGCCGCCTGTAGTATCAGTGGCTACTGTAAAGTTAAGACTGAATGGGACTCCAGGCTGTATAATGTTTGGTGATTGGGCCTGTGAAGGAACAGTTATGGTTAATATATGTTACAGTGATGAGTTTTTAAAACTCTTTTTTGTTGTTGTACAAAACTGTGATGTAAAATTAGGTGCATTTAGTTGAATAATTGTTGTAAATTACAGTTATTTGTGTTTGCACACCCAGCTTTTTGTCATATATTCCTCACCGTGACTGTTATTCTAGATCCTTTATGGTAGACAGGTGACTGTCTCTGGAATTGACTAGCCGCCGACGAGTCATTTAACTGCCCTTTGAGCTGCACCACAAACGCCCAATCTGGGATTCTGTCTATGTTGACCAGGAAGTCTGTCGCACCAACAGATTTGATGGTTCCTCTAACAACATCAGATCCTGAAGCTTCAACTAGAAGCACGTCAGTCACTGTGACTGAATCTCCTCCGATCACAGAGACAAAGAACGTAACATTCCGACCTGATCAGCAATTATTTGAAATATTATAGCAGTTTTGGGGTCAAAAAATAAATAAGTACAAATTTGAATTTTGTGTAGCTTTAATCTAGTAAAAAAAAAAACATTTGAGAAAGATAGCAACGTTTTACCAATGAAAGGACGGGTGAAACGCTGTCCACATGAGTCTTCGTGACTTCCCTTAAATATCTCCACAAAGTAAAAGAGGACGTCCAGAGAATTCTGACCTGTATTCACAATTGAAAGAATATACAGACGCATATACAGCATGCACTGACTTGGCGAAAAGTCAACACTAAGTGAAAATAGCATATTTTCTTAGTGAAAGATGTTATTTGCACTGTGAAAATAGAATTATTTCTAGCAAGATGCTATTTACACTAAGTGAAAAAATATTTACTACTAATACTACTTAATGCAAATAGTGGAAAATATCTGCACCTCAGTATGGAGTGTAAATAATTTTTTTTAATATATATATATATATATATATATATATTAAATGGATGCTGCTTTGGGACAACAAAGCCCTACCTACACCTAACCCTAACTGATAAACACCCGTGAGGCATTTTATTTTCGACTTTTTAATTATTTCCTTCATTTTTTATTGAAAATAAATGCCTTTCTGATGTGATATGTAATGTAAAAAGGGAGAAGAACAAGTTTGGCAAAAGGCGGATTCGAATTCGGGTCAATTGTGTCAAAAATAATAGCTATGCACTTTACCACCTACACCACCAGAGCTGCTATTTAACAGACATCTTTTGCAATGTTGTCTAACTTTACCACATGTTGATTGGTGGAGTTAGTGTACATAGCCTCTGCCAACAAGGCGGGCTATTTGCACTTAGTGTAAATAGACTCTGTGTAATAATAATAGCAAGTCACATGCAGAAATAAAATGTTTACCTATGACTTTAATGGTGTAGGTGTCAGCAACACATCCGGACAGTCAGGTTCCATCACCACGCCCACTCGTTCCCAATCACCAGTCTACTGATCTCCTGCACCTGCCGCTCCTCATCAACTCACCTCCATAAATACTCAGCACTTTCACCAACACACTGTCAGATCTACTTGTTAGACACTGGACTCAAACCTTTCTCCTGCCAACCGACCATTTACCTGCCTGTCTTCCTGCCATTTTATCTGTCTTCAAGTTAAGTTATATTCTGTCTTTGGTTTGCTTTTGCCTTCTTTTTATCATGATGTGATTTGTGTTCTGAATTAAGCCTTTCTGTTTTTGAGTTTGTTATTAAAGGATCTTTAAGTTAACTTACCTCTCTCTCTCCTACGAGCCTGACAGTAGGAGCTTGTGGAGTTGACAGTAATCGTCCATACCCCTGTCTGTTTGGCAGAGTTGAGATTTATTCTTCTTAAATTTCCAACAGTCAAGATGCTGCCCAGAGGACCATCTGCCACTGAACCTGACTGAGATACACCTGAAGGTGTGGGGACAAAACATTGCAATAACATTACACATTACACAATAATTAAATTACAACATAATCAGTAACCATAGAAACAAATTAGAACATAATCAGAAACCAAGGCAAGTAAAGAAACAGGAACTCAATACAGGACATGTGAACAAACAACTAAAAAATTGAAAAACAAAACTTGACAGACAAAAACTGAATCGCACTAATCTATTATTTACCTGTTACACAAGTATTCTCTACCTGAGTGATTTATTATTAAGCATTCTGATCGAAGATATGTTGGCTCACCTGTAGGGCTGTAAAGGGTAAAGTCTAGAGAATCTCCAGTGACATGTTTTCACATTGGACAGAGCTGAATCCAGCACAAAAGTAAAGTTTTCTGGCTTAGATGAACTTCTCTTTATCTGAAGAACAGTCACCTTAAAAAAACACACATTTGGGAAACAGTTACTTTTAAGAACAGCATAAACGAATTTAAGTTAGAATAAGATCGGTTGCATAATGCAATTTTATACTTGATAAACAGAGTTTATATAGTGCAGGGGTGCCCAAACCTGTTCCTGGAGATCTACCATCCTACAGAGTTCAGCTCCAACCCTGATCAAACACACCTGAACCAGCTGATTAATCTCTTAGGTGGCACTTGATAATTACAGACAGCTGTGTTGGAGCAGGGCTGGAACTTAAGTCTGCAGGTAGGTAGATCTGCAGGAACAAGGTTGGGCACCCCTGATTTTCAGTGCGTTCCAAACAGGAATCTATCGGCCTCCAAAGGGCACTCCGGAGTTTAAACAATCATAGCCGCTATATTGAAGTATCGTTCCAAACCGAAGTGCTAAAATCTAGCCACTTCAAAGGGCCCTTCGAAATGAAGAATTGACAGAATATGATCCTTTGCACAGATTCTGTCCATGATGACGCAGAAGGGCACTTCAAGAAACAGTTGTTTGGTCCCCTACACCCTTCAACCCTTCGAAGCTCTCACTCCGGAGGGTAAACCTTTTGATGGGATTAGGGCATAGGGATGAGCCCTTCCGAATTGAATGCAGGGATAGTGAATTCAAAGCATTGTTAGAACTTACCAGGTCAGAGGTGAATACATCCTTAATGACTGCAGTGACCTTAGAGACTGTAGTGTTTGTGATCTCTATGGTCTGTCCACCAGAAACATGGGCCAGGTCTCTGTACAACTGTATGTCTGACAGAGACACTAAACTTGTTGACGAGGTATTCTTTTCACTACGTAATGAAAAGGAGCTTGCAAGCAGGAAGTTGACCTGGATGGTGGGAATAAGAGAGAACATAGTTAAAATGTACACTTTACAATAAAATTCAATTTGCTAATATTAGTTAATGCCTTTCATGAACTAACAATAAAGCAATTTTACAGCTTTTTTTTAAATCTTGAATCATGCCTGTTTTATGTATTATTGTTCATTGTGGATTCATTATACGTAATACATTAACTAATGTTGACTATAACATATTGAATCTTTCATTAGATATTAAGTCATAGCTGAAGTAACAAATCAAGCAGTTCAAGAAGGCACTCACTGTAGACTTGGTGCTTTCTATCATGACTTCAACTGCACTTTTTAATTTTGAGTCCTTTGCTGAAGCATCAGTGAAAACAAATATGTCTGAAGATGAAGGAACTTGTGTCAGTGTCAACTGCATATCCATGAAACAACAAAACAAAACAAAAAGGAATTTGTAAGATTATAATCACTCTGTAACTAAAGGGCAACCTAATTGTTCACAATATATATATTTTTTTCTTTACCTAAAGCTTCAAGACATTTGATATTTTATGTTTTTGTGCATACTAATTTCAGTGTGAACACACACACACACACACACACACACACACACACACACACACACACACACACACACACACACACATGTTGGGTTTACATGTTTTATGGGGACATTCCATAGGCACACCAGGAGTCCTGACAGGCACATATCTGAGAAGTTTCCATGAACTGATGCTGAAAGGGAATTAATATATTCTTTGAATGTATCTGCATTCTCAGTCCTTACAATAGGTCCAGAACCTGTTATCAGAAAAGTACACACATTACAGAGACCAAGAACAATGCAATTTCAACATAAAATGTACCTGATCCATGTATCTAGCATGTATCAAATTTTAACGTACTATCTAAATGTCACAACAGAAATCTAGACTCATCAGAACAGAGCAGATCCTTTTGAATACAGTGCCTTGCGAAATTATTCATACCCCTTATTTTTTTTCACATTTTGTTATATTGCTGCCTTATGTTAAACTACTTAAAATTACTTTTTTCCCAGATCTTTAACATTTTTTTTTAACATTTGTGCAAATTTATTAAAAATAAGAAACTGAAAAAAGATCCTGTTGCATAAGTATTCTTACCATTTTCTGGGACACTCGAAATTTAGCTCAGGAGCATTCATATTGCTTCTAGATGTTACTACACTTTGAGTGGAGTTACAGTTTTTTCTGATTGCTTAAGCACATTTTTTGTAACTATTGGCTATTTTTGCAAAACTCTACACACAAATAAGAAAACCTTTCACCCAGTTATCAAAACATTGCAGTTCTCTTGCAAAAGCGAACACAGGTAGATTAACTCTTCACACCTTCGTAAAAATGGTGTTTTCGTATCACACAGTAAACACAAGCCATCATCTACTAAGCACACAATGTGCCAACTGCACACTGATGGTATGAATACAAAACACATCTGGCTTTTTCTTTCTCTGTGTACAGATGTCAATTTGAGGTCAGACTTTTGTCATAGTGTCATGTAAACATACAAGGATCCAAACATCAAGTATTGGTGTTTATTCACACTCATCAAAACCAAGACAAAGTCAGAACACAAAATAGTGTTAATGATAGCCATACATGTGTATAATTTTGCTAGGAGTGTGTTGGAAATTTGGTAATTGAGTGTAAGCAGTGAGTTGTGTTTAAAGTTCTGCAAAGTGTGTGTTACAAAATTGCAAACTGAGTGCAAAGCAGTGTTTGTGCTTTTAGTTTTGCAAACTCAGTGAGTGGTTTTGCTGTACTTATTAATAGTTTTAGAAATTGTGCTACAAGAATCACGATTAGTGCTTAAGCATTCAGAAAAAACTGTAAACTGTGGCAAATTCATTTGAATGAGTATGATTTAGAAAGGCACACACCTCTCAGAAAAGGTCTGCTTGCAGCTGAAACAGCTGAAAATGCATATCAGAGCAAAAACCAAGTCCTGAGGTCAAGATAACTGCCTGCAGAGCTCAGTGACAGACTTGTGTAAAGGCAATGATATAGGGAAGAGTTCAGAAAAAAATCTGCTGCATTGAAGGTTCACAGAAGCATGTAGCCTCCATTATCCATAATGGAAGACGATTGGAACAACTAGGACTCTAGAAAATGTCTGCCAGCCCCCATCCAAGCTGACAGAGCTTGAGGTGTGAAAAGGTGAGGCAAAGAATGGCAGATAACTGTCAAATGCAGATGTGCAAAGCTTGTCACATCATACCCAGAAAGACTTGAGGCTGTAAAGGTGCTTCAACTATGTACTGAGTTAAGGGTATGAATACATATGCAATGTAGGCCTACTTATTTCAGTGTTTTATTTTATTTTTTTAATTTTAAAATTTGCAAATCTGGTTTTTGCTTTCTCATTATTATGGTGTATGGAGTGTAAATTGATGTGGGGAAAAACTAATTTAAAGCAGTTTAACATAATGCAGCAACAAAACAAAATGTGAAAAAAAATGAAGGGGTATGTCTACATGCAGCTGGTGATGTAAACATGTTGTATATTGTGCATTGGTTTCATGTATCATCCAAATTATCCAACAGAGAAGAACCAAAGGCTTCAGGAAGCAGCAGTACATATGAGTAGATAAAGGTTTACAGCAGATATGGGTAACTTCAGTCCTGGAGGACCACTAGCTCCAACCCTAATCAAACACACCTAAACAAGCTAATCAAGGTCCTCAAGATCGCTACAGGCAGGTCTGTTTGATTAGGGTTGGAGCTAAACTCTGCAGGACAGTCGCCTTCCAGGAGCGAAGTTGCCCATCCCTGGCCTACAGGTTAAAAAAGGTGCTCCTATAGGATGGGATTATAGGAACTCAAAATGTTCTCATATGCCATCAGGCTATAAAGTCTTTTAGTTGAATCTTTCCTTATCTTTACATCTACATAAATCAAAGGTTTCCAACTGTCCTGCAGAGTTTTGCTCTAACCCTAATTAAACACACCTGAACCAATCAAGGTCTTACTAGGCATACTAGATATTTCCAGGCAGTTGTGTTGAGACCAGTTCAGAGCTAAATTCTGTAGGACAGTGGCCCTCCAGGACCAAATCTGGACACCCCTGTTTTAAGTACAATAGGCCTACCCTGGTCATTAAATGGGACTAGAATGTATTGTGAAGGTTCCTCTGATGTTCCTCTCCTGCTGTCTATGATACTGAAGCACACTCTCTTGAATGTTTCAGTGTAATTTGACAAACTGCCTGTGATATCGAACACAAAAGCCAGAACTGAGCTCTGACTGAGACCCATCAATCTAAAGAAATAAAGAGAGAGGGGATGGAAGATTAAGAGATAGTTCACTCTATTCCCTTTTATTAAATGAAAAATGTACAGTCTGGACATTCTTCTAAAAGAGTCATTTGTATTCCTTGGATGAATATAAATCATACAGCAGTTATCTCCAACCCTGTTCCTGGAGAGCTACTGTCCTGAAAACTTGTCCAACCCTGCTTCAATACACCTGGCTGTAATTATCAAGTAACCCTAAATCGTGAATAGCTGGTTCAGGTATGTTTAACTGGTGTTGGTGTTAAAATCTGCAGGACAGGAGCTCTCCAGGAGCAGGGTTGGAAATCCCTGTCATACAGATTTAAAAAAATAATATACCGAAGAAAGGTTTGGTCGTCTGTGTCCAGTCGGATGTTTTCCAGTAGTTCCATAGTAGCTTTGATTGCCATTTCAGCCGCACGTTTATGAAGGAAGCCATGATCTGAACTAATGACATCCTTACTGATGCCTCCTGTGGGTTCTCTTAAACTGGTCCTGCCAAAAAAGCCCCCATGGCTACACTTGCCTGACAGACACAATTGTGACCCTGGACCACAAAACCAGTCATAAGGTAAAATTTTACAAAACTGAGATATATACATCATATGAAAGCTCAATAAATAAGTTTTCTATTGATGTATGGTTTGTGAGGATAGGACACTATTTGGCCGAGATACATCTATTTGAAAATCTGAAATCTAAGGGTGCAAAAAAATCAAAATACTGAGAAAAGCACCTTTAAAGTTGTCCAAATTAAGTTCTTAACAATGCATATTACTAGGGATGTCACAATACTCAATATAATATCGAACCGTTCGGTACGACATCCACAGTTCAATAGAGTCCGGGAACGTGACGTCAGCAACGCAATGCATGTTGGGAATTTAGGTAACGGAGCTGCGGTGAACACTGTGTTTGATTGTGATCGTGAAGTTTTAGTCTACTTTATTCTGCATAAATAATAATTTTTGGTGAACTATTGTTGTGTTGTTAATTGCCACAGTCTCACCGATTACCAGCATGTACGCCGACTGTCAAATGTTTGATTTTCCAGCTTTCCAGCTTGGACAATCACCTTGGATCCCAAGTGTCCGAGTTAACAAAACGGCGTTGCATGGCGTGGGTACAAGCAGTTAGACGGAAAAGCATTAGTTGACTAATATGTGCCCCAGCGTTGTTATGAAACCATGAATTAAGAAATTAATGCTGTCAAATCAGTTGCTCTCAAGGAATGTCATCCAACATAAATGTGTAAATATGTTCATGTATTGCGTGTATTTATATGTATATACACATGTACATATATAAAATTTAAATTATTTATATATACATTAGTTAACATTTGAAGTGGATCGAAAGCTTTCATCAAAGTTGTCATAATAAAATCATGTCTTAGGACTTTAACTTTTTTGATCCACTTCGAATGTTGACTACTAATAAATGTATATAGATATAATAGGTATAAAATATACACATGTATGTGTACTTATACATAGACAATGTTTTACAGCCTTCAGTTATGCCGCGTTTCAGACAACCCGTTACCCGTGTTTTTCCAGCCTTCTACCGGTGAAAGTGCACTGGAGCGGCAGTCAAACCTGTCATTTCCCATCTGTGAACTCGTACTAACGTTAGATCAACGTACTCCCAGTTCCGAGCTCTGATATACGGTGCGTTGTTTATGCAAGTGGTACATGGTGGAAAAATAGTCTTTAGGACAATATAACGTTGCATTCAAATTAATAATAATAAATGCGCTCAGACAGTTTGGCACGACTTGCCTGGAACGCGTGACTGGTGGTTTGAAGTCGTGATTTAACGCTACGGGCTTTAAAATCTGCCTGGAACGCAGCATTAAACATGCATTATCTGTTTTGCATATTGCATACCACGTTGCAGCAATAAATTGAAAAAACACGAACATTTCTATATCCCTTTATTTATGGATAACACACTGAGGTAAATGTGCACAGTTCACAGTAACATAAGAATCAACTAAATTGAAAAGTTCAGTTCCACTACTACTATAGTGCAAACACAACAGGTGTAAGATGTAACAGTGCTGTAAACTTTAAGTCTCAAGAACACAGTTAACAATGCAGTAGGTAAAACGGCAAATAACACTACAAACAAAGTAGGAAAACACCATCTGGGAATGTTACGTGCGGTAAGGCGGTAACTCATTTAGATCGTCCACCACTCTTTATGCTCGTAAGGATCGAGCCGTTGATTATTTTTAGTTTTTCTAAATATCTCAGCTTTGACACTTCATTAAGCTTTTCTCGGTATGGAAGATTTAGCTTTTCCTCGGATCTGTGCATTGTTTTTTTTTCTTTTTAATAGTAGCCTACTATCTTGTAATACTGACGGCTGACGACGTTACATAAAACATGGCGGCAACTACCCATAATTCTACGCGCAGTGACGTAGTTGGCCAAGCTCTATACGCGCTTGTGAATTGCGGTTTTTCGGTTTTGCATTTAAATATCTTCCTTCCTTTTATTTCTCTTGGAATTTGCTGTCTGTTTGCCCACGATTTCATGTGTTGAAATGAGAAAACGCTTCCCCTCTTATATTTGAAAAAAAAATACGCAACACGCAGAGCATCTTCCATTCTAATGACATGCAATGATAAGCCTTTCTAAACTTGTTGCCCAAAAGTTATAGAGCTTGGCCAACTACGTCACTGCGCGTAGAATTATGGGTAGTTGCCGCCATGTTTTATGTAACGTCGTCAGCCGTCAGTATTACAAGATAGTAGGCTACTATTAAAAAGAAGAAAAAAAACAATGCACAGATCCGAGGAAAAGCTAAATCTTCCATACCGAGAAAAGCTTAATGAAGTGTCAAAGCTGAGGTATTTAGAAAAACTAAAAATAATCAACGGCTCGATCCTTACGAGCATAAAGAGTGGTGGACGATCTAAATGAGTTACCGCCTTAACGCACGTAACATTCCCAGATGGGGTTTTCCTACTTTGTTTGTAGTGTTATTTGCCGTTTTACCTACTGCATTGTTACCTGTGTTCTTGAGACTTCAAGTTTACAGCACTGTTACATCTTACATCTGTTGTGTTTGCACTATAGTAGTAGTGGAACTGAACTTTTCAATTTAGTTGATTCTTATGTTACTGTGAACTGTGCACATTTACATCAGTGTGTTAACCACAAATAAAGGGATATAGAAATGTTCGTGTTTTTTCAATTTATTGCTGCAACGTGGTATGCAATATGCAAAACAGATAATGCATGTTTAATGCTGCGTTCCAGGCAGATTTTAAAGCCCATAAATCACGACTTCAAACCACCAGTCACGCGTTCCAGGCAAGTCGTGCCAAACTGTCTGAGCGCATTTATTATTATTAATTTGAATGCAACGTTATATTGTCCTAAAGTCTATTTTTCCACCATGTACCACTTGCATAAACAACGCACCGTATATCACAGCTCGGAGCTGGGAGTACGTTGATCTAACGTTAGTAACGTTACGAGTTCACAGATGGGAAATCACAGGTTTGACAGTGCACTTTCACCGGTAGAAGGCTGGAAAAACACGGGTAACGGGTTGCCTGAAACGCGGCATAACTGAAGGCTGTAAAACATTGTTTGTCTATGTATAAGTACACATACATGTGTATATTTTATACCTGTTATATCTATATATATTAGTAGTCAACATTCGAAGTGGATCAAAAAAGTTAAAGTCCTAAGACATGATTTTATTATGACAACTTTGATGAAAGCTTTCGATCCACTTCAAATGTTAACTAGTGTATATATAAATAATTTAAATTTTATATATGTACATGTGTATATACATATAAATACACGCAATACATGAACATATTTACACAGAAAAGTTTATGTTGGATGACATTCCTTGAGAGCAACTGATTTGACAGCATTAATTTCTTAATTCATGGTTTCATAACAACGCTGGGGCACATATTAGTCAACTAATGCTTTTCCGTCTAACTGCTTGTACCCACGCCATGCAACGCCGTTTTGTTAACTCGGACACTTGGGATCCAAGGTGATTGTCCAAGCTGGAAAGCTGGAAAATCAAACATTTGACAGTCGGCGTACATGCTGGTAATCGGTGAGACTGTGGCAATTAACAACACAACAATAGTTCACCAAAAATTATTATTTATGCAGAATAAAGTAGACTAAAACTTCACGATCACAATCAAACACAGTGTTCACCGCAGCTCTGTTACCTAAACTCCCAACATGCATTGCGTTGCTGACGTCACGTTCCCGGACTCTATAAAAACAAGTTACAAAAACATTATAACTTGTTTTTAATTCACAACATCAGTCGAGTGTTTGAAATAACTTCCTTAATGTTGTGATCTGATGTGGATTCTCATCACAGAATGAGGCAGACGATAAATTCTATACTCATATTCAATGTATGTCGATTAGCAATGGCTTAGGAAAATACCCGAGATGGCTTGAAGAACACAGATAAACCATATATTATTGCAGACGAGTGTTTATTGTCCTTAGATTTCATCATTCAAAACGTTTACCGTTATATCTTGTTTTTAATAACTTACAGCAATAGCGATGCTTTCATCCTTATTAGAGAAGATGGAACGGAACGTTACTAGAGCTACTTCTTTGATGCATATGTGTTTTGTTTTGTTTTTGCACAAGGGCGCCCTCTGGCATCCAGTATGAATGAAACCCATTCTATTTTGCGTAAAAATCTAAAAAATTATACCTCTCTCAAAAGAAAAATTAAGCAGACACATACAACCACACTTTATCTAGTGTGCAGAGGTTTACAGGAGTATTTTGTTAACTTATTTCAAAAAAACCCACACTGAAGTGGCAAGATATCAGAACCGAACCGAACCGAAAACCGTGGTTAAAAACCGAGGTACGTATTGAACCGTGGACTAACTGTATTGTTGCATCCCTACATATTACTAATCAAAAATTACATTTTGATAGGTTTACAGTAGAAATTTTACAAAAAATCTTAATGTAATATGATCTTTACTTAATTTCCTAATGATTTTTGACATAAAGGAAAAATCAATAATTTTGACCCATACAATGTATTTTTGGCTATTGCTACAAATATACCCCAGCGACTTAAGACTGGTTTTGTGGTCCAGGGTCACAATTTTCATGGAAATTTTATTGAGAAAAAAGTGTCAGAGCTTCTCTCCACTCGCAATATCAAACAAATCCAGTTAGAAAAAAAAGTCATCCTTGAGTAAGTAAATTAAGATAATGTATCATGTTCTCATGGCCTAAAAAAATTATTTCTTCAGACCAACCTACTTTATTTTGGTGCATTTTTAAATGAAATATGAGAAATGTTTTTTGCAGTTTACCCAAATGTAGAGATTGTGATCTCAAGGGTCCCACAGACCATTAAAAGCTCTTAATTTCCCGTCTAATATGATGACTATTTAATTTTTGCCATTGTTTTGATTGCGTAATGTAGTATCCAGGATTGAAAGTTTACCCCACAACTGTCAATTGTATATAAACACACTTAACCACCATGAATGTAAGCATTCTATTAGAAAGAGACCTGACTTAATCTGCAGGTTTGAGAGCACAAAACAACCCCCTTAGGGACTGTGTAATTTTTGTGTGTGTCCAGAATAGTTAGCATAGGTTTAGTGACAATGACATAAATTGTAAACCAAGTATGAAAAATGTCTAATGTTTTTATGTTATTAGATTTTTAACAAAAATTTAATTTGTACCAAAGAGGCGTTGCCCCCATGGATGGGGTAAAATGCCCCCAGTCTGACAAAGCATTTTGATTTGCACATTTACAGCAAACTCAAAGTAAAGGCAGTTTTAGCTTAAAATGAAAAATAATATAGTCAATAATTATGAATTACAAAATTTGAATAGCCTACTTAAAAAAATATTGTTATATTTGATGCTAACTGGCTAGTTAACTAGCTACCTGATTATAACTTGAGGTAATTTAAAAAAATAAAGTCCAAATATTTTTATTGAACCAACTAGTTAGAATACATTTGATGGAAACAGAATTATTAGGTAATATGATCGAATTTTGTCTGTCTAATCATGAATATTAACCTTGCATTTAGTGTTTAATATGCTGCAAAATGTTAACATTATTTTTTTTCTCTATCTTCCACTCCTCACCTCCAGATCAACAGCAAACTGACAACTACTGTCCAGAGAGCCTGCTCAAATGCATATTCTTCCCTCTTAAATATATCCACTTTCAAGCCTTTCTTCAGTATGAGACCTTTCAAAACCTGTATGGTTTTTCCATTTTTTTTCCCCCTAGGGAGTCAAAAGAAGCATTTTAGAAAAATGTACAGACTGTCCGTTTTTCATGCAGTTAAAGGGAATAGGGTGAACTATCTTTATATTCATTTTTATATCTCTCTCTCTTTAGGTTGATGGACCTGACTCAGACTTCAGCTCTGGCTTTTGTATTTGACATCACAGTTTGTCTTATTACATTGAAGTGTTCATGTAGACAACAGGAGAGGAACATCAGTGGAACTTTCAGAATACATTCTAGTCCCAGTTAATGGCCAGGTCTATTATGCTTTAAAAATAAAATATTTTTATTAAATAAGATTGTTTCATAGACACTGCTGTATAAATGCTCTATGCAGAGCCTCACCTTCATATTTGATGCACTGTGCAAATTGGTGTAAACCCATCTATAAGAACCGTTAATACTGCATATACATGCTTAGATAAGGAATTAAACATATTGAATGGCTTCAGAAGACTTGGAATGCGACACAACTTTTATACTGCTTTTTTATGGTCAGGTTTTGCAATGAATACCTGTGGGTGTACTTTTACTGTTCAGAAGTGGATAGGTTTAGGGTAGGGGTGGGGTTGTGTGCTCCAATGAAAATATAAATTTATAATGTGACGAGTTAGGAGCGAGAACATTTTGAGAAATGACTGTTTAATGACAGTTCTGGGGTAAACTGTCAATTATACAACAATACATAATCTAAACAACAACAAATATTCAGTGGTCAGCATATTAGACAGGATCATTAATAATCATCATCCTGATTATTATGAATTGTCTTCGCTTTGAATTGTCCCTACCAGCCGTTTGTTGAAGGCCATAAAAAGCGAGTTCTGTAAAAGTCAATTTCTCCCTTTGCATTGAACTTTGAGCGTTGTAACGTTGCAGATGTCATTTATGACCAAACAGCCACATTACACACTAACTAAAGTTAAAAAGGTGAATTTCTAGTTTCAGGCGGATACTGTGGTGTCAAAGAGTACTGTAGGAATGTGGATCTACTTTCCAGCCCCAATTATTCTTTGTCTTATTTGGTATTAAAAGTGTTTTGTGGTTTGTTTGTAAGAACCATGCAGAATCTTTCTAAGACCATGCAGAAAGTTAAACTTTCCAGGCCAAGCTTCTTTCTTTTATCGACACAGTGTCATTTTATTTGAGGTCTAAGGGCCGACCAACATGTCCTAATTTTGGAGGCATGTTCCTGGGTCAGCATGTCTTATTGGTCCTGGAACAACAATCCTGTCAATTTATAAGCCGAACTCTAATCAACCTAACCATTAAACTAGGGGGCAGTTGAAAAATAATAGCAATGGTAAGCCTAAGTCTAACATTAGTCCTTACACCTGATTGGTTGTCAGAAATGTTATTACAGGACTAACAAGGACCTGGAGTTTTTGATCTTACACTAATATTGTTCAAAATATCAATTGAAACAAGTTCTGGTGAAGTTTGGTACAGGGAAAGTAAGCTACATTTTGTTACAGGTGATTGTAGTTGTCAAAGAAACTGAGGTGAGTTTGCTAAGGATAGATCAAACACAAGGTGAATATAATTTAACAACTGCTACGCAAGGAAGTAAATTTTCTTCCTTACTGACATTTTTACAGCCATACACATTTACAGAAAGGCATATGGTTTATGCAGTCTCTCATTCATATTAAACGTATGTGACATAAGGCAGTGTCCAAACTCAAAATCTGCGAAAAGGTAATTGTCTACTTGAACACTTTTTTATTTATAATCTTTCTCTAATTGTATATGTAATATTTTGTGAGTAATTTTTAGTCGAAGATTAACAAAGGTAACTGCTTAATTTTTTTCACTGTAGACAAAACCGTTTTTTTGTTTGTTTATTTATTTATTGGAAAAAAATTTAGATTTTGGACCATTTGACGTCTGTTAAATACATTAAAATGTGATTTATTCCCGTGATCAAAGCTAAATTTTCAGCATTATTATACTCCAGTATACTTAGTGTCACATGATACCTTAGAAACTTTATTATTATTATTATTACTATTATCATCATCATCAGTTTTGAAATCAAAGGAATAAATTACATTTTAAAATATATTCATTTAATTCACATTTCATTAACATTCATTCACATTTAAAAATTTTACTGTTTTTGCTGTATTTTGGATCAAATAAATGCAGGCTGGGTAAGAGACTTCTTAAAAAAACATTAAAATCTTACTGTTTAAAAACGTTTCACTGGTAGTGTATTTAAAAAATACATATAATTTAGTTTTCTCAAAAATATATATATTTTTTAAGTGAAAACTTTACTGGCACATACATACACACATCAAAATTTACAGTTTTACTCCTATCTGTATTCTAAAGGTTTTCACAGAGGGCTTTGTTAATATATTATTCACCTTATTTTATTTTTAAAAACCTAATTAATTTTTGTTATTGTTGTTTGCTTTTGTTTGTTTCTGGTTTTTTGACAGTTTTTCCAGATTTACAGGTGCATCTCAATAAATTAGAATGTCATGGAAAATTCATTTATTTAAGTAATTCAATTCAAATTGTGAAACTTGTGTATTAAATTCAATGCACACAGACTGAAGTAGTTTAAGTCTTTGTTTTTTTTTAATTGTGATGATTTGTCTCACATTTCACAAAAACCCACCAATTCACTCAACAAATTAGAATACTTCATAAGACCAATAAAATAAAATAAAAAACATTTTTAGTGAATTGTTGGCCTTCTGGAAAGTTTGTTCATTTACTTTATGTGTACTTAATACTTGGTAGGGGCTCCTTTTGCTTTAATTGCTGCCTCAATTCGGCGTGGCATGGAGGTGATCAATCTGTGGCACTGCTGAGGTGGTATGGAAGCCCAGGTTTCTTTGACAGTGACCTTCAGCTCATCTGCATTTTTTGGTCTCTTGTTTCTCGTTTTCTTCTGGACAATACCCCATAGATTGCGCTCTAAAATTTCTTGTTAAACGGGTGCACAGTGGACCAACACCAGCAGATGACATTGCACCCCAAATCATCACAGACTGTGGAAACTTAACACTGGACTTCAAGCAACTTGGGCTATTAGCTTCTCCACCCGTCCTCCAGACTCTAGGACCTTGGTTTCCAAATAAAATACAAAACTTGCTCTCATCTGAAAAGAGGACTTTGGACCACTGGGCAACAGTCCATTTCTTGTTCTCCTTAGTCCAGGTAAGATGCCTCTGACTTTGTCTATGGTTCAGAAATGGCTTAACAAGAGGAATACGACAACTGTAGCCAAATTCCTTGATACATCTGTGTGTGGTGGCTCTTGATGCTTTGATCCCTAGCTGTCTCAGTCCATTCCTTGTGAAGTTCACCCAAATTCTTGAATTTTGCTTGACAAGCCTCTCAAGGCTGCGGTTCTCACAGTAGGTTGTGCATATTTTTCTTCCACACTTTTTCCTTCAACTCAACTTTCTGTTAACATGCTTGGATACAGCACTCTGTGAACAGCCAGCTTATTTGGCAATGAATGTTTGTGGCTTACCCTCCTTGTGAAGGATGTCAATGATTGCCAACTTTCAGATCAGCAGTCTTTCCCATGATTGTGTAGCCTAGTGCAGTGGTTCTCAATCCTGGTCCTGGGGGACCCCTGCTCTGCACATTTTGCATGTCTCCCTTATTTAACACACCTGATTGAGATCATCAGCTCATTAGTAGAGATCCATGAACTGAACTAACAAGCTGAAGATCTCAATCAGGTGTGTTAAATAATGCAGAGTTCAGACTGCATGATTTTAGCCCCGATTTTGACTCGCTGACAGGTTTTGAGAAATCGCCGACAAATGCCCGAAATCACAGGCAAATCGGTGCTCGTTTACGCGAGTGACAATCACACAGTGTGAACTATCAAAGACGCGATCTGAGAGAATCGCCGACGTGTCGCCGACACCCGTGAGATATTTGGCGTGCTAAATATCTGGACCTGTCGGTGATTCAAAATCATGCCGTGTGAAAGGTGATCTGACTGAAAATCACATCAGCGATTACCTACAGCCAATGAGACAGCAACATCCAGGCCAGCGGGAAGTTGGGGGAGGAGTTACGAGGTATAGACCACAATATCAACAAGCATAGTTTCGGCTTATTTTCTTTTCTTTTCGCTGCAAATGAGTGCACATGCAATTTGTATGACAAGCTTCTTGCGGGCTGCCATTTTTTTTAATAATAATCCCAGTCTCACGTGAGAACTTGCATGCCTGACCTCGCGTTGTTTCCATGTCACTTCTCGCGTGTGTTTGGTTGTGAGTCGTAGTTTGCGGACCGGGACAAAGTTGTAAAGTCATGCAGTGTGAAACCCCCTGTCGCCGATCCATTGTGCAGTGTGAACACAGCAGCGACAGAATGCTACCCCAGATAGTCATTCAGTGTGAAAACATTTGTTACGCGATTGCTTTGAAAATCGTGCAGTCTGAACTCGGCATAAGAGAGACATGCAAATGACCATGATTGAGAACCACTGCCCTAGTGAACCAAACTGGAAGACCATTTTGAAGGCTCAGGAAACATTTGTTTTGAGTTGATTAGCTAATTGGTATGTCATCATATTCTAATTTGTTGAGATAGTGAATTGGTGGGTTCTTGTTAAATGTGAGCCAAATCATCACAATAAAAAGAACCAAAGACTTAAACTACTTCAGTCTGTGTGCATTGAATTTATTTAATACACGGGTTTCACAATTTGAGTTGAATTACTGAAATAAATGAACTTTTCCACGACATTCTAATTTATTGAGATGCACCTGTAAGTAATGATAAAAAGAGATATCCAAAATCCCCTCTGTACTTTTTATTTTCATATGTCAACAAAATGAAGCAAAAACTTTTAACCTTTATTTTGGCTTTATCCAGAGATTTCTAATCTGGAAATGTATGTGAATGTTTGCATATTTAATTGGATAATGCAATAACATTTCAGAAAATGTATAATATGTTTTTCCCACAATTATTGATGTAATCAGTAAACTATATGGTGGTTTTAATTCGTTTTTATTTTCTTGACTAGTAAGGGTTGAGGCAAAAAGGGAAACAGCTGTCAATCAATATACGGTAGTCTATTTTTTGTCACACTCTGCAACAATAATTACTATTTTTGCATTATTGTAAGGGGTATGTTTAAGGTTGGGCTAGGTGTAGACATTAATAAAACACAATCTAATAGGTCTACAAATTTTATTGTTAGTTTTTGGTCGGAGCTGTTTCCCTTTTAGCCAAAACCACTTGTAAGAGACTAAAATTTAAAACTATGAATTTCCCCACAGCACCATCTTGTGGACAGCCATGGTTTCACAGGTTGTAGTGTCTGTATTTCTCCTCTGTGGGACACTGTTTCAATCTCTGCAAGTGGCAGCATTCAAACCTCTCTTTCAGGGTGGCTCCCTCACCCATCGAGAAATCACTCAGATGGCCATCCTCCGCAAGACAGCAGAAGTGTGTCGTGACATAGCCATCTCCCAAGGCCGCGACTTCACACTGCCTGTAAGACAAAGAGTGATCCAAATTCCAATAGAATTAAAAAGAATTAGCTATTTGGATTCATGCAAACTATTAAATGGCTATTTTGAGCTACAAAAGGGTTGTGATTAATATTCCTTGAAAAGACTTAACAGATAATTTGGATTGAAAACTAAACTAAAAATTGAAAAACAGAGGGAACTCAAGTAAAAAAAAAAATGAATTAATAATAATAATATTCTCCTCTTTCCTCTCATTATCTTCAGATAAACAACGGATTGACTCCATCTGCTGTTCAAAAAGCCTGCTCAACATCTTCTGCTTCATCTTCTGCCCTCTCTTCCCTCAGTTTTTATTCAGCTATAACAGAAACGTATCTAAGCAATGCAGCTGTAGATGTAGCTTTCGCGCTGAGTGAGGCACATCACGTAGATAACGAGGCTTTCCGTGAGGGCCGGGATCTCATTACCAAAGGCGTGGCTGCAGTAAAGGCCAGCGTGCAGCAGGGGAGCTATATCTCTGCTCGTATCACACTGGGGGCTCTATGTCACACTTTACAGGTATGTTATGAATAGGGATGCACCGATACCAATTTTTTCCCAGAACGAATCCAGTATTGATACTTTAATTTGAGTACCAATGCCTTGTATTGGTAATTTTGGCTACTGAAACCAAAATAATATCAATCATGTTAATTGGCTTCATTTAGCAAACTGGTATTTCCCTTCAGTTATTTTCACACTTTTATTATACAAGTGTTTGTTACTTCCCCTGTTCATTTTATAGCTTAATTTAATAGTACAGAGCACATTAGAGCTGCACGGCAAATGTAATCACAAGACGTTTTCCTTTAATAATAGGCTACAGGGAATCACTCATCATCCACCTTTTTCTTAATGTAAGAGTGGATGCGGGCATTTGTAAATTTTATGTTTCTGCCTTCCGGTCTCATCCGCATCCAGCCATTTTTAGCTGTACAAAACAGCCATTTTTGCTGCTTGATATTGCAAACTGGTCTGTCTTCCCATAATATTAAATATACATAATAATGTAATACCATATTATAAAACGGCTAGTTCCATTCCTCAATTCTGATTGGTCAGCAGCTGTGTCATATTCATGATACGGCACTGCTATGCCCGTTTCACTCAACGGTTTTGTGTATCATTGAACCTCCTTAGCAACCACCCTTAGCAACGTAAACAAAGCTTTAGCAGTTAGGGACTACTTTTTACAGCGGAAGGCAGTTAATGATTTTACTTTATGAAAACGTACAACCTAATATATATATAAATTAATATATATTTTTGATATTAATATTTTTATTGTGTGGTAACCGTTTTATAAACGTCGTGCCTAACAACGCCCTTCAGCTGTGATTTATTCACGATACAGCATGGCCTCTCGTACCTTATTGCTTAAATATATGAATGTATTATCTTAATTATAAAGACTGGTTTGTAGTGCAAACAATTTTACTGTTTACTTCACGTTGTTATTCTTCTTGCTATTCACCTATAGTGGACAGTGAACCAAAAGTCTCACCCATAGGCTTATTTCGGCGTTGAAGAAAAAAGGTGGAATCTTCCCTTATGAAAATTAACCATGGTTTTATTGTAGTAAAAGTGTAGTAACCATGGGATTTTGGGGTATTGAAATACCGTTTGTATAACCAGTTTTACTACAAATGCCATGGTTAAACTATGGTTAGTGTAGCAAAACAATGGTTAATTTGCATTTACCATGGTTTAACTAACCATGTTTTTTTATTCTATTTGTAGTAAAACTATGGTTAATTTTCATAAGGGTTGTAACAGCAATGAACATATTTTTAAAAATATAAGTCACATGTATTTATCATCTGAAACGTCCTGCGACTTAGGTTAAACCACAATATAATGATCATTTAAAAAAATATATATATATATATATATTATTTTTGCTTATGTAGCAAATTGCTAATTTTGATGACAATACAGTGTTTTCACAATGGGTCATCAATCGGCCATACTGGCGGCACTGAATGTAAGCAATTTAGCTGATTCTAGCTGCTGGAAATGATCAATTATTGTTATGTTTTGGGCTGTACTAATCAGTCGGATTTGCAAAAATATGTGTTATACAAATATTAACTTTTTAACAAGTCTAATCAAATCAAGGAGAAGAGTGCAAAAAACTGTCTGGGGAAAAAAAAGGCATTTGTGGTTGGCCAAACTGAACCACGATTACCAGGGCAAGAATCTTAAACAGCATTTATGTTTGTTCTTATCATTTCCGGTCTGGTAGGTGAAATATTAGGCTAATATCTTAATTAATACTGCTCATATGAATCTTTACTAACTTTAGTTTGTCAAAATATTGCACCCTTTCTTGCTAAGTCCTTCTCTATAGACCATTTCAAGGATGTAAACAATAACAAGCGCGTTGGAACGTTACTGCGCATGTCCGGTCCTGAAACATTTCCGGTAGCGCTATTTCTCCGATCTGTCAATACGAACACATTCTTTTAAAATCTAGCGAAAAAGCTAGTTAAGGTAAAAAAGCTGCTCATTAACTAATCGATGCTGCGTGCGTGTACACGGGAGATTGCTAAAAGCATATCACATGAACGGAAATATTGTGAACATTTATTCGTACAATGGATGTCATCAGTCTGAAGCAAGCAGTGCAACTTACTTCATGTTTTGTTCCCAAGATATCCGGAGGTTGTTCGTGATTAATTTACTTGCATTGCGTGGTCAGTCTGTATTTCTGTTTAAATATTTGTTTTCATTAGTACATTACTTTTCACAATACATATCGTTCCAAACAACGCTAAATGTATGCTATTAAACTAAGCGCTCGATGCTATTATTACGTGTTGAATTCATTTCAACATGTGTTCAACGTTAGTTTGGTCAAGTTTGTTGCTGTGGAACAGTGCAAATGGAGGGTATGAATGCTCCGAGTCATCATGTGATCACAAATAAACAAGATTGTCGCAATTCAATGCTGGCTAACGTGTTTTACATAAACCTGTATATCTGCAGATTAATAAACGCACACACAAACACACATAAAGCATTCATATATGTTTTTATGCACGTATTTACTGTTCACACCCACACAAATTTTATATATATATATATATATATATATATATATATATATATATATATATATATATATATATATTCATGTGAAAATGAATACTGGTGTAATGTAAAGGCTGATGCTAATTCAGCTTTGCACAACATATTTTTTATAATAGAAATCATTTAAATAATTAATCATGTTAATAAACATAAAATACTTATTTCAAAAACATAAAAAAAACTACTTTGTCCAAACTTTTGACCAGTACTGTATATAAACAAAAAGCATTCTCTCACTTTCAACTGTTTTTATTTCCAGCACATGTATTGATATGTAAATATTTGTATGAACATAAAATGCTTCAACAAATGAAACAACAACAACTGAAACAACATTTGAACTGAAATGGAGTACAAAGGGGGAACAAATATCAAAAGCAGCAGTCTGTATCTGGCCTGGTCATCAGTCGCTTTAAGTACTACACTAAATTACTGAATACTACACTCAAGTTCTCAAACACATCTGGGTGTTGATATGGTCAGATGTGGTTTGTCACTGCAGGATGATCAGCTGTCCTTGGGTGTCTACAGATGATGGCTCTCCTTACACTGCCTTCTCAGATTTGGTGACCCTTCTGTATTTCTGCAACTGTTTACATCAGTTTAGAATACTTTCTAGAAAACAAAACAAAGGATATTAGCCATCATTATGAAAATGTATATAACATTTAACCAATTCTATGGGAATTACAGGGAGCTAACAAATTTCAGTATTACACTGTATTGTCAGATTTAGTGACCCTGCTGCATATTTACAACTGCTTACATCAAAATGCTTCCTAGACTAAGAAACAAATGATATTAGAAATCACCTGTATAAATTTTGTTTACATTATATAAGGATAAAAGTAGAAAAACAATTATTTAATATAATGCACACAATATAAAAAAATAATAATGCTATTATTGCTTAATACGTCAGTACATCTTGGAATTAACATTACCAAAGCTTAAGTGATGGAAAATAATATTTACCATAAACATTACGTTTTGTAAACTACTGCCGTTAACTGTTACACAATACAACATTCACGTACTTTCATGTTACTCACTGCATTTGTCAACTGACAAAATAACTAGACGACTAATATGAATTTAACCCACATAACACTTAGCAATAAAACAGAAATAAAAAACTTGCCTTTTTTCATTAACGTTACACACGAAAGCTAGATGCATATGTAAACAATGACAAAATGCTACTTTAAATTATGCAGCATCATACTTGAAGAGTTAACGTAAAGAAATACAAATAAACCGATTAATTAAAAACGATATTTACTTGCCTGAATCGAAATGTGCGCTGTATATCCTAGAGTTGCTTGTTGTTATCCAGCCTTCTCCTTCACTGCCGCAACACGGGTACGTTTCGCGGAAATCTACCGTTAAACACGTCTCAGAATGTTAGTACCACCCCAGAGGGAGCACACAACCACCGAACGACAAGGATCTAATTTTAATTTAGACATTTAAGCAGGATGTTTGTATATATATGACCGCAATCCCACTGTTCATAAAGCGCTTCTCGCCATTGTTTTGAATGCACTGGATCACTAACCGGAAACGTCCTGGGACCAACGACGTCACTTCCTTAAGCCACCGAATAGCGCTTGAAATGGTCTATAAGATTAAGCAGCTTCCACACATTTTTGGTCCACAGACTGAGTATGCCTGTCACGTTTATTCAACATTGAAACAAAAAGAACACAAGAAATGCATTCATTAAAATAATATAAGGTGAATAATACATTTAATTTCATAAAATGAAATCATTATCTTCATTTTTTTTCATGAACACTATGTTGTGGTTTGTGTGCAGGATTTTTATAGCCACAGTAATTGGGTGGAACTGGGAAGCACTGCTCCTTTTAGCACACTGATCAAACCTGAGCTTCTTCTCAACAATATAGCAGGTACAACAAAATACAATTACCCCATTCTAAAATTTCCACATCCCCTGTGTTTAAAAAATAGTTTTGCCACAATATGAATATGGCATAAATGTGCACACTTTTTTCTTTATATCTTATCTATGTGTCTAGACCCCAGCACACCAACATGCAAAAGCAGCTGCATTGGGCCAAACTGTGCTGATAACATTCTCCCAGAAATACTGCTGCATAAGAAATTAACCTCAGGATATTTCAGTATTTTGCTGCAAGACATCCGACTGGCTACAGGCGACCAGGCTTTTCTTCGGTGTGAGACCTTTCTTTTACATCACACAGGGCCAGATTTACTAAACAGGGCAAATTAGCGTTAGAGTGCAATTCCATAAAAGTGCCAATAGAAGGGGAAAATTCTGCGTGTGATTTACTGACAATGCACACATTAAGTTGATATGATTCTTTAGGGTCTTAAGGAAACATCTATAAGATACTTTGGTTAAAATTTCACAATGGTAGTGTAAAATAACAAATTTTTCACCTTGTCAAAAACAGCTCTGTTCACAGAGACCCGTTTCGGTGCATGTCTCTTTAAATGCTACCCTGTCCTTCTCTTCCGTGGGGTGACGAGCAGTTCTCTAGGACTGTTAACTTTAGCTGCATTCGTCACGGAACTTGTTGGTCTCGCGTAGCTAGACCTTCAGACTGACGGCTGAAGGTCTGGAATTCATGGAAGCTTTAATTGGCCAAGGCCCACCCATAAGGCCGTTTGACCGACATGTCAAACAACCAATCACAGTTCGTTTCGTTCAGGGTCACGTTTCGGGGCGTGAAAATGCCCCCACAACAACAGACTGGCGTGCAACAAGTCAGGTGCAGTCACTGAAATAAACAGCATTGAAAGTTAAATAAGAAGAGGGAGAACAAGCAGTAAGTCAGTAATTTGTTCGCGAACGTTGTATAACAACAATGGCATCTGCATAAGCACCTCTTAACAAAACACAAGAGTAAATCAGTCGGCGGTTTGTTTCCCAGTGGACCGAAAATAAACGCGACACTCGCGTCAACCGGAAATCCGATCAAATTCAACTAATCAGATGACGACTTCGACATTCCTGAAGTGTTTCCAGTTAAGTGTACCATATGCATCAGACGTTTAGCCAACGTTCCGTGGGCGTGACGTCTGAGGCTGAGACTAGGAACTTGTTAACTAGCACGTTATTGGGAAAGGCCATTTGCAAAGATTCACTTGCTCTGTAGGTGAAACTGGATCACGAATGATTTGCGTGAACATAGATGCATTTAGTTAGATCGGGGAGCACATTCCCTTCAAAAACAAAAGTAATCCTCTGCGTCCTCAGAGGCTAAGATGTCAGGAGTAAATGACAACCACAACAAAACACCTCAAGTGCTTAGGAGACATTCTTGTCTACACCTGATGCGGCATTGAAACAACGGTGGACTGTTTGCAGCACACTCAGGACTTTAGTCTCTTTATTAATTAAATAAATGGTTAGGCTTTTGCCCAGTTAAATTAAAATGGCATAGTGTAGTTTGATTTATCAAATTCCTGATCACTAATGTAGCATTGTAAATTTGTTTGGTGGCAGTTTGGAAAAATCGGGGCGAAAAAGCCCAAAGTTGCCAAATTTAAAACAAATTAAAAACATAATGCACAGATCTGTTATACTGACACAGATACGATATTTCCATAACTGTTTACATTTACTTAAGACATAAGTGACTGTGTTGATGTGGGTATTCATCAAGACAAGCATTTTTTAAATTTGTGTGCATTCGCTTAAAAATGCTCGAAAGCACACATGAGCCTGGATTTACAGAATCTCTCAAAAAACTGAAAGCAGCTAAACCTATATCAAGGACTGTAAAGAGATGGACTAATGAAACAGAGTGGGATTTACAAGCGGAACTTCACTAATTGGGTTTGGGCCACCGATTTGGACGAGCTCACAGAGACGGTAACATCCTATATCAGTTTTTGTGAAGATGTGCATTCCTACCAGGACTCATTAAACATCACAACAATGACAAACCATGGTTCACAGCAAAACTGAGTCAGCTTCGCTAGGCCAAAGAGGACACCTACAGAAAGGGAGACAGACAGAGTCTTGTACAATCAGGCCAGAAACACACTAAATAAGGAGATTATAGCAGCTGAAAGGAGCTACGCTGACATGGCTTTAGTGTGGAAAGGTCTGAAAGAGATTACAAAAACAAGACACTATCCTCCAACTGAGGTGAATCAGCGACTTGCTAAAAACCTGAACAAGTTTTATTGTAGGTTCGAAACTGGTCTCACACCCCACACCCATTCTGACCATCTCTCTACACAACTGTTAACACCTCCAGCACCCCCCTGTGAATAAAGTCTTCAGAAGGAACAAAAGAAGAAAGGCACCAGGAACAGAAAGTGTGGCACCAGCCTGTCTGAAAACCTGTGCTGACCAGCTGGACCCCGTCCAAGTCCCTGCCTGCTTCAAATGCTACACCATCATCCCCATCCCAAAGAAACCCAAGATAACAGGACTTAATGATTACAAACCTGTAAAAGCCTCAATCTGTTCCCGAAGCGGCGGTGATCGTTCACTCTGTTCCCGAAGCGGCGGCGACCGCTATGGAGTTATTAATGTGCCAAAATTAAACAAACAAATACAGCATTTTGCAAACAAACACAATCTGCTTTGCAAAGAAAAAATCGACTTTCAAAACAAACAAAACGTACTATGCACAAACACAAGTCAATTTGAGAGAAAATGCAGAGGTATAACAAATATATGCATTGTGTGTTGCAAATATGTATATTTTTTGTGAGGAAAACTTGGTTTCTCACACGTGTACAGACAGATTTTCTCACAAATGTGTCCATATCTTCTCACAAATGCAATTGAGCAACTTCCTTTTGCAAAACAGCAGATGGCGCTATCGTTCAATTTACGCGATTCTCCCAAGACCTCGAACGTGTTTATATGGTTTACCTGTGTTGGCTAGAAGGTATACATCTCTGACCGGAAGATAACAATTAAATTAATTTTTCTACCTATTAGATTGTGTTTTTTTTTAATGTCTACACCTACCCCAACCCTAAACTTAGCCCTTACTATAATACAAAAACAGTATTATTGTTGTACAGTGTGATAATAATAACGTCAGATTGATGTGTGCATGCCCAGCTGCGAATCCTGCCTCCCTTCTAGCAAAAACCGGTTTACTCTTATGTCCCAGAGGAATATGACAGGGGAACAGGTGAGTTTCTGCGTTATTATATTTATAATTAAACATTTGATGTTTTCACAATGCTGATTCTACCACGTTGTCAGTGAAATTCAAAATATCTCCTTTAAAGTGGTTAACGCTACTGATCAGTTAATGGCTTGGCATGCTAAACATTTAAGCTAGGCCTTTTTAACATTTATCAGTTCTCCGAACCTATGCTGGATCGCGGGATATAAAAAATAAAGCTACTTTTATGTAATTTGTCCATATACGATTTTTTTGTTGCTGCAGAGAACATTTAGCAGGTAACACTTTGCAATAACAGTACATGAATTATCATGCATTAATTCGTGAATTAGTAATTTCTTGACTATGAACTAATGATTAGTTAAGACATGTATTAATCAAGAACTAATGAAGAACTAACGTAACTACGACCTGAGTCATATGAATTACTGCATGAATGCAATAGCCTACTGCTAGAAGATATTTTGAATTTCACTGACATTGTGGTGGAGTCAGCATTGAGAAAACATCAAATGTTTAATTATAAATAGTAAGGAAGAAACTCACCTGTTCCCCTCTCATTATCCTCTGGGAAATAAGGGTAAACGGTGTTTTTTTAAACGTTATTATTATCACACTGTACAACAATAATACTGTTTTTATATTATAGTAAGGGCTAAGTTTAGGGTTGGGGTAGGTGTAGACATAAAAAAAAAAAACACAATCTAATAGGTAGAAAAATTAATTTAATTGTTAGTCCGGTCGGAGATGTATACCTTCTAGCCAACACAGGTAAACCATATAGACAGTTGTTCGAGGTCTTGGGAGAATAGAGTAAATTGAACAATAGCGCCATCTGCTGTTTTGCAAGAGGAAGTTGCTCAATTGCATTTGTGAGAAGATATGGACGCATTTGTGAGAAAATCTGTCTGTACACATGTGAGAAACCAAGTTTTCCTCACAAAAAGTATACATATTTGCAACACACAATGCATATATTTGTTATACCTCTGCATTTTCTCTCAAATTGACTTGTGTTTGTGCATAGTACTTTTTGTTTGTTTGAAAGTCGATTTTTTTCTTTGCAAAGCAGATTGTGTTTGTTTGCAAAACGCTGTATTTGTTTGTTTAATTTTGGCACATAAATAAGTCCCCCGTTCCACCTCCCGCCAGACATTGTGGAACGTCTGGTATCCGTTCCGTAGAGAGGGGGTACTGTCATGACTCTGGGCTGTGGGTTCCCTCAGCCACCTGAGGTCGCTCTTTCCCTTTCCCTTGCACTGCACTTCCCTGATTGTATACACCTGTCTTGTGATCGTTAGCACTCATCAAACCCACACCTGTTCACTATTATATGGACTATAAGAACTCTCATTCCCGACTAGTCATCCTGGCTGCATTGTCTTCGTATGTCTGTCTCTGTGTTTCTGGTTCCTGGATCTTGACCGTGTTTTCAGTTCTGTTTATTTTGTATTGTTTCAAGTTGTGTTGTGCCGTGTTGGCTTTTTGTTCTGTTTATTTTTCTCTTTTGTTAATAAAACATCACTCTCCTGCATTTGGACCCAGACCTCATCTCTCAGCATCACTCGAACGTGACAGATAGGTCTTAGGTCATAGTGCTCATAGTGGTTTAACCAGTTTTCTTCCTTTCTTTCCCTCTCTCAGATTGGTGGGCCTCAGTCAGACCTCAGTTCTGGCTTTTGTGATTGATACCACAGGCAGCATGTCTGATGATATTGAAGAGGCAAAGAGAGTGTCTTTCAGCATCATAGACAGCAGAAGAGGAACACCAGAAGAACCTTCAGAATACATTCTTGTCCCATTTAATGATCCAGGTAGTCATATTGTGTATTTTAGTTTAGTATAAAAATCCAGATTGTTGTTTTTCCAGCAAAAGCAAAGAAACCAGTGCCTCCTCAAAATGTTTGAATGACAACAGTGTAAAAATATAAAACAAATAATAAAAAATATGAGAATGCAGTTTCTATTGACTGCATTTTTTTTTATTTTGTAGCTAACAAACAGTTCTGTAGTGAATTCCCACCCGTTATGTTTCAGCACAAATAAGCCTGAATGCATTAAACTGATTAAAATGAATGAACTAATTGCAAAGAAAACTATTCACCCATTCAGACATCATCACATCATGTCTGAATCTAACTTAATCTAACATAAAAAATATCTGTGAATGATTTGGTTTTTAAAGAATAAATTAAACGAACATGTATATGCCTGTCATTACATGCAATGTTTATAGAGTATCTGAATAACAGTGGAAATAAGTTATATATAGATATGCAAAATAAAGTTGTTGCTTTTTTATTATCGTAATTGTTTTTTAAACATGTTTATTTTTTTAAGTTATGTAAAACATGAAGCTGTAGCATTCTGTGATGTGTTCTTTTCAAACAGATTTTGGACCTCTGACAAGGACTGACAATGCAGATATTTTCAAAGAGAAAATCAATTCTCTTTCTCCATTTGATGGAGGAGACTTCCCAGAGATGTGCCTGTCAGGACTGCTGGTGTGATTGTGTTTTTTGTTGTTGTTGTTGTTGTTGTTGAGAAAATCACTCCTTTTCCAGCTAATATATTGTATAAATTTACATTATTGATATAATTATTATGAATATCTGAGTTAAGCTTTGATATCACAATAAAGCCAGACGTAGAAATAATCTTAAGATCTTGTTTTTCTTTGTTACATGGTTCTTCAGTTGGCACTAGCAGGAGCTCCTCCATCTACAGACATTTTTGTTTTCACTGATGCTGCAGCAAAGGACTCAGAATTAAAAAGCACCGTTCAGGCCATGATTGAACGCACCAAGTCAACAGTGAGTGCCTGTAAATCACTTCCACATAATTGCAGCTAAAATTGAAGTGTTGTTAAAACATCTGTAATGACTTTTTTCTGTTTCTATCGGCTTTTTCTCCACACCATTCAGGTTACTTTCCTGTTGACTAACCCTTTCTCATTCCGTAAAAGAAGAGATGTCTTACAATCTGGAAGTTTTACATCAAGATCAATATATGAATCAGAAATACAATTGTACAGAGATCTGGCCCATGTTTCTGGTGGACAGACAATAGAGGTCACAAAAGATACACTTTCTCAGGCCACTGCAGTCATTACAGATGCATCTACCTCAGCCCTGGTATGTTCTAAGAATGACAGATGATGACTTTGCAATATTTTTCACAATTTGCTGATTAGGAATTTTGCTGTTAAACACTGCAACATACTGAAAAAAAATCTCTTTCCTGAAGGTGACGCTTCTTCAGGTGGTGAGAAGTCCAGCCATTGCGGAAAACTTTTTCTTTGTCTTAGATCCATCTCTGTCTAATGTGATTGTGTATGTTACTGGAGACTCTCCAGTTTTTACCATCTACAGCCCGACAGGTGAGCCAACATACCTCAAACATTGTTTGCTAATTATGAGGCTTTTATCTTCTCGAATACAAAAATCCAAATGCAAACTTGGATTATATTACAATGTTTAAAATAAGATGTGTCTTCCCTGCCACCACCCAATAAAGCATTACAATAATCTAGCCTTAAGGACATGAATACATTAATTAGCAGTGTTTCCTTTTTGAATATTTTGACACACCTATTTTAAATCTTACAGTACTCTACAGAAGTAATGAGTTAATCAGGTAGTATTAGGTAGACACTGAAAACGTGCAACACTGGGGTTATAGAACAATGTTTGAAAACACTTGTGTAATCAAAGGGTTAATATTGTAATATTAATAGAAATTCACCACAATTCTGTGTACCTTACTTTAATGAATACAAAGGGTGAATCTTACCATTTTTTTATATTATGAAATTGTATGAAGAGCAGGTCTATTTAAAATTTCCCATTTTCTCACAGAAGGAAATCATACAGATTTGGAATTATTAGGGTGAGTAAATGGTAACAAAATTTCATTTTAGGGAGCTTTAAAGCTAATAAGTGTATGCCTGAGAGAGAAAAAAAAATTGTCAAATAAGTAGAGAAAATAAACAGCAAGGAGAATATATATATATATTCAATTTATTTTAAAGTAAATTCAACATATATTCAAGCAATTATATTTTAGTAGTAAATGTCTAATATAAATGATCTACACTATATGAACAGAAATTTATAAAGTAAATTTAACATTACACAATCACAAAAGCAAGAAAAAGCTAGAATAACCCCTCTTCCTCTATCTTCCGCTATTTATAAGAACATTTTTCAATGATAACTGAAGTTGGGCATAAACGTAAAAGTCATTACCAGCAGTTTGTAAAAGATAATCAACAATAGAAAGATCATAGTAACTATGATTATTAAAATAACAGAAAAATGTTCACTTAATTCATGACTTCAGTTCCTCTCATCCATACAGAAAGGAAACGAATAACCCTACTAGCGCAACACACATAGAGAAGGTCACAGAATATGATCCATTAGTTGTAAAAGTTTTCTTTATAGAGGTGAAACAAGTGCCCACATTTCCCACCCTGTCCACAGCTACCAGCTCTACTTCCTGAGAACAACAGGACGCATTATAGGATGCCACAACCACATTTGTGCCACGCACACTCATCACATAACTTAAGCTGAGAGAGCCATTGCCACGACTGAGGGACACTCGAGCTATGCCTGTACCATTTCCATCCGTCAAGTTGGCAGAGAGTTCCCATGATCCATTGCTGCATTCCACAGGACAGTCAGCTTTGATGCTCACTACTTGACAGACGGGGCTAGAGAAATCAGTGACCTTCCAAAAACAAACAAAAACGGTTAAACAACGTCAACGAAAGGATAAAACGCTAATACTGTTTGGATGTAAAAACACTGTGATGCAGAAAGCTACATATTCTCATAAGTGATAATGTATAATGTGATATATACTCTTGTTTTTCTGCATCTTTTATAACAGTTACCTTAGTCATGACAGTAAACCGCACTGCCATGTAATTTGAGTCACCAGACTCTGAATCTTCTGCTTCAATAGTGAGTGTGACATCCGTCCCTGACTCTGTGTTAGAGGGTGCAGTAAGTGTCATGGCTCCCTGAGCACTTCCCTCTGTCCCCATGTTCAGAGAACTAGGGAACAACACTGTGAAGCTGCGGTCTGTTCGGGCTTGGATAGTGTAGTTGCCCCCTGTAGCACTATTGACCAATGTAAAGTTGAAAACGACAGGGATTCCAGGCTCCATAGTGTTTTTTGGTTGGGCCTGAGAAGGAATTTGGTTATTATAGTTAGAGAACTTGTCAGTTTATTTTAGGTGTGTCATATATATATATATATATATATATATATATATATATATATTTTTTTTTAGAGGTTTTGCAAATTCCATACGTCATACTTAGCTCATGTAAAAGGCATGTCAATGATAACAGAATTAACATTTTTGGGTAAACTGGCCCTTCAAGTTCACCGTGATAGTAAATCTAGAGCCTTGTTGCTGGGTGGGTGACTGTCTCTGGAATCGACTAGGCAAAGGTCGAGTTGAGTGATTTAACAGCCCTTTCAGCTGCACCACAAACGCCCACTCTGGGATTCTGTCTATGTTGACCAGGAAGTCTGTCGCACCAACAGATTTGATGGTTCCATTAACAACACCAGATCCTGAAGCTTCAACTAGAAGCACGTCAGTCACTGTGACTGAATCTCCTCCAGTCACAGAGACAAACAAAGTAGCATTCCGACCTGAGCAATCAAAGAAGCATTTTAATAATGACAATAAATCTTTGTGTTTAAAGATTTACATTATACATTTTATTCATCAGTGAATTCTAAAAAACATGCATTACTCTTTTGAAGGAAGAAAAACTGTACAGCAAAACTTTTTAATTATTTATAATAAAAATATTTCCTGGAACCAATTTCAGACTCCATCCATTTCCTCTCAGGAGGACTATTTAAGCTGCACACACTCACAGACCCATTACATAGTATTGTTTTGCATTGCGAACCTTACAGAGCATGTTCCTAGCCTTGCCTTGTCTTTGCCCTGCCTGTGTTTTTGACTCTGGACTGTCTCCGGGTTTCTGATTGTTTTGCAGCATGCCCTGACCTTTGCCTGTTTACTGGATTACTCTTTTGGTAATATAATGTAATAATATTTTACTTAATTAATGATCAAATAATGCAGTTTTGTGAGCATAAGATGAACCTTTTGAAATGTTAAAAACCTATCCTAAACTTTTGAATGGTGTACATGTCTAGTAATATTTTGGAAATCTCAAATGATGATGATGATATCATACCAATAAAAGGACGATTGGCTTTCGGTGTGAAGTCACCTCCTTCTAACTGCTCCACAAAGTTAAAGAGAAAGTTGACAGAACTTTGACCTATAATCACAATTAAGCTGAGTGAAAGTATTACAACTATTGTGGGATGCAAAACTCTTGTAATGTTCCAAAGAAAAATATATTTTTACAGATTTTATTAGCAGTTCAGTTTCTAAAACTTCAAAACTGTGATGATCCACACATTGTGCAATTAAAAATCTGATTAAAAATAAATATAATAACAAATTCGCAATGCTTTACAAACAAACAAAAACACATATACTGGCAGATTAAAAACCCGTACCAATGACTTTAAGGCTGTAGAAGGCTGTAGAGTTAATGCTGATCTTCCATTCTCCTGTCTGGTTGTCAGAGTTGAGTTTTACTCTCTTTAGATTCCCTACAGTCCAGATTCTGCCCAGAGGACCATCTGCCACTGAACCTGACTGAGACACACCTGAAACACAAGTGAAAAACAGCTTATTTTTAACAATGATTTTGACATCTGTTTTTTCTATTGGACAGAATAAAACTCTCATATCTAAAATCAATGTTTGAGCTGCACTGGTGCACCTGTTGGGCTGTAGATGGTTAAGACTGGAGAGTCTCCAGTGACATACACAGTCACATTGGACAGAGATGGATCTAAGAAAAAGTAAAAGTTTTCTGCAATGGCTGGACTTCTCACCACCTGAAAAAGTGTCACCTTCAAGAAACACAGAGATGTTTTAAGTATGTTTCATACAGCAAAATTCCCAATCACCAAATTGTGAAAAAATATTGCAAGTACTGGTGTGTATATCTCTTAATTTATTTTCCATATTAAATATGTTATCAAATAAATGGATAGTTGACACATACACACTAACAAACTCACACACGCACAAAAGTCTTCATCTGTTATCTTAGAACATACCAGGGCTGAGGTAGATGCATCTGTAATGACTGCAGTGGCTTGAGACAGTGTAGCTTTTGTGACCTCTATGGTCTGTCCGCCAGAAACATGGGCCAGATCTCTGTACAGTTTTATGGGTGACGGAGTTATTGATCTTGATGTAAAACGTTGAGATTGTGAGACATCTCTTCTTCTGCGCAAGGCGTTAGTCAACAGAAAAGTGACCTGGATGGCATAAAGAAAGAGCAGATAGAAATGCAGGAAAATGGTATAACAGAGAAATCAACAACTCTTCAATTTTAGCAGAAATGACATGAAGTTATTTGCAGGCACTTACTGTTGACTTGGTGCGTTCAATCATGGCCTGAACGGTGCTTTTTAATTCTGAGTCTTTTGCTGCAGCATCAGTGAAAACAAAAATGTCTGTAGATGGAGGAGCTCCTGCTAGTGCCAACTGAAGAACAATGACACACACAAAAAAAAAAACTGAGCTAAGAAATGCACAATAATTCTATCAATAATGTAATTGTATACTGTATATCAGTTAAAAGAGTGATTTTCTCAGTTAATTTTTTTTACAACACTCTCTAAAATACATAAATTTTAAATATAAATACATAAACATAAATACATAAAAACACACACACCAGCAGTCCTGACAGGCACATCTCTGGAGCGTCTCCACCACCAGATGCTGAGAGGGAATTGATTCTCTGTTTGAAAATACTTGCATCTTTTGTCCTTGTCAAAGGTCCAAAATCTGTTTGAGACACATCACAGAACACTAGAGCAACTATACGTTTTACATAATTTACACGTAAATGTTTTTATTATTATTATTATTATTATTATTAACTACGTTACATCCTGTTACTGTTTTTGAGGAGGCACTGCTTTTGTTCAGGGGAAAGCAACGTAAACTATATATAGGACTAAACACACAGTATGACTACCTGGATCATTAAATGGGACTAGAATGTATTCCGAAGGTTCTTCTGGTGTTCCTCTCCTGCTGTCTATGATGCTGAAAGACACTCTCTTTGCCTCTGTAATATCATCAGACATGCTGCCCGTGGTGTCAATCACAAAAGCCAGAACTGAAGTCTGACTGAGGCCCATCAATCTGTGAGAAAGAAAGAAATTTGGCTAAACCTGGACAACAGTATAAATATCTGATTCTAGCGGTTGCAATGACTTAAGAAAAATGAATCTTTTGAACTTTGTGTCTCACAGCATCTGCAGAATTTACAATACTAAATCCTAATTCAGTGTTAGTCTTATTGATCAGAAATTGAAGAAACTATACTAGGCTAAAGCTTAACCATTTCTTTGACTACAGAAGAGTACAAAACTATGTGTGGTGTAAAAGAAAGGTCTCATACCGAAGAAAGGTTCGGTCGCCTATGGCCAGTCGGATGTCTTGCAGCACTTCCATAGTGGCACTGATGGCCATGTCAGCAGCACGGAAGTGAAGGAAGCCATGATCTGAGCTGATGTCATCCTTATTGATGCCTCCAGTGGGTTCTCTTGAACTGGTCCTGTCAAGAGAACCACCATGACTACACTTGCCTGTAAAAAAAATTATGTGAGTGTAGATTTGTGGTGCCTATTCCAGCCATCCTGTGGTCTGTGCTGATGTACAGAGAAGATCAACATTACACATGGGATTCTAAGCTTCCCTACCTGGAGGTTTTGTGGAGGAGAAAAGATTGAAATATCCTGAGGTTAGTTGTTCTGTGAGAATGTTATCAGCACAGTTTGGCCCAATGCAGCTTTTGCATGTTGGCATGCTGGGGTCTAGTAGATATACAGATAAGAGATAAAGAAAGAAGTGTGCAAGTTATGCCATATTCGTATTGTGGCAAAACTAGTTTCTAAACACACAGGGGGTGTGAAAATTGTCGAATGGGGTAATTGTATTTTTTTGCACCTGCTATATTGTTGAGAGGAAGCTCAGGTTTGATCAGCGTGCTGAAAGGAGCAGTGTTTCCCAGTTCCACCCAGTTACTGTGGCTATAGAAATCCTGCACACAAACCAACAACGCAGTGTTCACGTAAATTAATAAAAAATAATGATTTTACCTAAAGGGATAATTTACCCAAAAATTAAAATGACCATGATTTACTCACCCTCAAGCCATCCTTGGTGTATATTACTTTCTTCTTTCAGACAAAAACAATCAGGCGTATGACATAGCATAAGCTCTGGTGAGAATATGTTGGTTATACAAGAACCAAGTTTTGCTTATTGCAAAGGAAAACCAGTGTCCTCTTTATCAAAATCCTCAGACATTTCTCTTTACACTTCTGTGTTTGTCACTTCTCACCTGAGCTTACGCTCTATGCCTATTTAAATATGAATGTATTTCTTACACAAACGATTTGCTTCACTTCAGAAGGCTTCTATTAACCCCTCGAAGCAGTGTGGAGTACTTTTATGATGGATGGATGTACTTTTTTAAGGCTTTAAAATCTCAAACCACATTCACTCCAATTAACCCTTTGAGCGGTACGGTCCCACATATGGGATTCTAATTTCTGTGCCCCTGGGAGTACCGTCCCACATATGGGATTTAGAACGTTCGGTGACGTCACGCAACTGAAAATTCCAACTGAGCTTTGGCGCGCTGGCTGGCACTGAGCCAGAGACGGATGAGCTTTGCGCTTGTCATATAATCACAACTGTGCAGTGTTTTTAACAACATAATGCTTATTTTAGGTTTCAGACATTTAAATACACATAAGTACTAGTAAAACAAGACATTTAGAGTTTGTAAAATACACACATATGTATATGGAAGCAGCAAACAGCAGTCTATTCAAATATAATTTGCCGATGTGTTTTATTCATATCACATACACATAGTCTAAGTCAGTGGTTCTCAATCCTGGTCCTGGAGGACCCCTGCTCTGCACATTTTGCATGTCTCTCTTATTTAACACACCTGACTGAGATCTTCAGCTTGTTAGTTCAGTTCATGGATCTCTCTCCTAATGAGCTGATCTCAATCAGGTGTGTTAAATAAGGGAGACATGCAAAATGTGCAGAGCAGGGGTCCCCCAGGACCAGGATTGAGAACCACTGGTCTAAGTAACCAAAAGGTTCACTCTATTCCTCTTCCAGTTCACCAGCCACTTATTTTCATGTATTTCGGGAGAAACGGATGAATGTACGTGCTGTAAATCCTGCTGACAGGACTCTCTGAACGGCAGCGCAAACAAACATGGCGGCGCCCATCTCACATTACAGATTACGATCGAGATCATTTATATAGGGTTTTAAACGACGAAACACACTAATTCACACATATTTGTGAATCAGAATATCAGATGTGTGAGTATTCTGAATAAAAAAGGAAAAACAAAATAAATGCGATCTATCTGTCAAACAGTGTTATTGTGTTTGTGTTTGTGTTGTGTCACGTGACAAGCATGACACGTCGCCATGGAAACAATAAGGGCGAATGTTCTAAAATAACGGTCGCTTAAAAAAACCTCACCTACTCTTCCACTAGAATCTTTTAAACTCACCACTGAAAGGGTTAAAAAAGTCTGGAAGAGCCAGGACATTTTTTTTAGTAATTTTCATTTATCCCTTTAATGAAATTCACTAAATTATATAAAGTGATTCTACATTAATTTGTGAATGCATTTCTTGCATTGCATTTGCACTGTCGTTGTCAAACATAGCCGAACATGCACAGAGTTCAGTGTAGTGGTTGAAGTACAACCTTTGTGAACTTTAGTAGAATTGACTTAAATTTAAAATACCTTCAAAATCAAATAAATTCAAGCGTTTTTATTTAAACAAACAAGATGATTGTCCAAAATTGTTCGAATACTCTGAACAATTTTTGGGGTGTTTCTTCCTACAACCCCTTCCCACTACAATCTCCATTCATAACATACCTGTAAAGTGTGACATAGAGCCCCCAGTGCGATACGGGCAGAGATATAGCTTTCCTTTTGCACGCTGGCCTTTACTGCAGCCACACCTTCAGTAATGAGATCCCGGCCCTCACGGAAAGCCTCATTATCTATGTGATGTGCCACACTCGGTGGGAAAACTTGATCTACAGCTGCATTGCTTAGGTAAGTTTCTGTTATAGCTGAATAAAAACCGAGAGAAGAGACAGCAGAAGATGACACGGAAGATGATGAGCAGGCTTTTTGGACAGCAGATGGAGTCAATCCATTGTTTATCTGGAGATAAGTATTGGAAAGAGGAGAATATTATCATAATCTTTTAATATTTTCAATATTAATATGATCTTAATCTTAATATTATCTTCAGTGTTATATTATATTTTTTATATACTTTATTTCCCTGTTTTTCAGTTTTCATTTCAGTTTTCTTGAGCAGACTTAACTAAGAATTGAAGTCTCTTCATAAAATGTTATTCACAGACCTTTTAGTACTCTTAATTACCCATTAATAGTTTGTATGACACAAAAGAGCGAATTCAGTTGATTCACACCCATGTCTTTTTCTTACAGGCAGTGTGAAGTCGCGGCCTTGGGCGATGGCTATGTCACGACACACTTCTGCTGTCTTGCGGAGGATGGCCATCTGAGTGATTTCTCGATGGGTGAGGGAGCTGTCCTGAAAGAGAGGTTTGAATGCTGCCACATCGGGGGGTTGAAACAGGGTCCCACAGAGGAGAAATACAGCCACTACAACCTGTGAAACCATGACTGTCCACAAGAATAGGTGCTGTGGAAAAATTCACAGTTTGAAAATTCAGCTCCTTACCAGTCAAGAGAATGAAACTAATAAAAATTCCATTAAGCATTGCAGACTAAAATATTGTATAAAATCAGGTGAATATTTTAACAACCAACCTCTCTGTAAAAAGCCTTCAGAATACAGACAGGAATAAAACTGTAAAGTCTGGTTTATGCATGTGCCACTGAAGTAGAGATTTCTCACCAGAAAAAAGTAAAAAATAAAATTACAAATAATTCTGAGAAAACTGCTCTTACATATGTATTGTAATCTACAGACACAATTAGATAAAGTGCAATAAAATAAACACTTAAAATTGTATTTTGAATGTTTTCTTTCCACTAGTCTGAAACAGCACTTTATGAAAAGCCAAAATAGCCCAAAATCTCAAAATTGACCAACGTGAAAAAATTTTGCCTTAAATTTTTAAGAATTATTATTTTTTTTTTTAAATTTAACGTTAACGTTAAAGTTAACGTTGTTAATCTTAAATTGGAAACATCCTCAGAAAATACATACTATACAATTAGACAAATATTAAGTAAAAATGTTCAAATAGACAATTGTTTGATTACCTTTTTGCAGATTTTGCGTGTACTCTAACTTAGGCACAGCCTCTGTCATTATATTTATACACCTTCACAAATGTGATGAATGTTAGCGTCACACATACTTTTTTAAAATGTAAATTAGGGACTGTATAAATGATAACCAAGTAAAGAAGAATATTTACTTCCTTATTAACCACTGTTGTTGATGTGCCCTTTTCTGATTATGTACACCTTGTGTTACACTGGATGCGAGCGGTGCGGTGCGACATGACAAAATAAAGTAGTACCCATTATAATCAGTGATGCTGTCTACACTGGATGTGGCAAATCACAGGCAGCTTTTTAATTTATTTATTTATTTATTTATAATTATTATTTAAATAATGCAGAAAAAGAACAACAAATACAAAGTCAGAATAAGAACAAAACACAATGAGGGTTACATACAGTACATTAATCCAAGGCATACTATGTTAGTTTATAAAATCACACCATGAAAGAGTCAATAGAATTATTAGAATTTCTTAGATAATTTACATACACATCAAAATGTGAGAGTTTTCTTTAATTTATGAATGCAAAATTTGGCAAGAGATAGCAATAAATTAATATTACATTAAAACATTACATTAAAAAAATATTTTTGGGGGGTTATACAGAAGTTTGGATATAAATATTTTTAACAAAATTGGAAAAGTCAACCCAAAACACTTTACGCACAATCCCAAAACAAATAATTGATTGTTTCTTCAGACTAAGGACAAAAAGAGCAACTGGGGGAAATACTATTATTAAATTGATCAAGTTTGTAACTTACCAGTCGTTAGACTTCGACAACTTTATTAGATATAAACTTTTTTTGTCGAAGAAGTCAAAAATCTTCCCATTCCATATTAATAAATATGTTATTTAAAAAACTCACACAAGCAGGTAATAAAATCTGAGATCTAAAGTTTGACATGGTATTGAAAAGACTTATGAAAACAAAAGAAAAGTATTTTTTTTTTATACCTAATATTTGTATTGTTTCCAATAAAATAACTAAATAAATCCACTAACTCGAAACCCCCCATATATAGCCCGATCAGCTAGCATAATGCTTTTTTTTATTAAGTGAGTTTTAGAATTCCAAACATAGTCTACTATAATTTTGTTCCGTGTTCTACAAATTTCCACAGAAACATCCAGTGCCGTTGCAGGATAGATAACCCAAGATAACCCATCTGCTTTAGAAAGCAACACTTGATAGATCACGCGGTAACCAAGAATTGAATTTGTGTCGGATAGAATACGAGGTTCAAAATTTTCAGATTTGTATGGAATGTCACAGTAGAATCTTTATAAGATATAAGATCACATTTATGGATATTAAGATTTAAACCAGAAGCAGAAGGTTTATAAATGTTGATTGATTTGCCACAGAGATACCTTTCAAATGACTGTTTTGAAGGTTGATGGCTAATATTTGCATAGGAAGCAGAAAAAGATATGGTGAGCCATGACACATGCTTCTATCTAAATGAAACCTATGAGTAGTACCATGTTTTAATTGAAACATTGGCATTATTGTGAATTGCATTAATAAAATTCGGGCCAAAACCAAACATACTCAAGGACTTAAGAATAAAGGGAAATTTAATGGAATCAAAATCTTTATAAAAATCAAGAAAAAGCAGAAAACTGTCATCAAGGATCAAATCTGAGGGATCTAAAATATCAAGAACAAGTTTAATATGTTTAAAATAAGTCTATCTTGAATTGACATTCATCTATTAAAATTGAATAATTAAATCATCTAACACACATATAATCTTCTTAGCAAAAATCATGGCTAATATTTTGTAGTTATTATTTAATAGATAGATAATTTGAAAATTTCTTATACAACTCTGCGGTCAAACAATAATTTCCAGGAAATTTATTTAGTTTTAGCTTGTTAATCGCCTCAGAAATATCTTTAATTTGAATAGGAGCTTCACATAAGATCTTGCCATTATCATAAATTTTGGGAATAAGGTCATGTCATGGGAGTTAAAGAATAAGTCCAAGTTCTCTTGAGTGTCTGAAGGTTTTTATAAAACTCTTCACAATAGTTAGAAATGTCTTCTTTAAAACTACTCTGTTTACCTTTAGATTACTTATAGAATTAAGATGATTTTGCTGTTTCTCTAATTAAAAAATAGCTGGAATTATGTTCTCCCTCTTCCAGTGACCGCCTTCTTGAGCGAACAAAAGCACTCTTTTAAATCCCTAACAGTAAACTGCTGTCTTGTTCTATTTATGACATGCTGACATCAAATTCAAATCATGTAGTGTAGACAAGATAGACAGACATTGTAGCTGTTGTGGCACCGCACAAGAACTGTCTTGTCCAGTGTAGACACGGTGTTAGATTTAAACTTAGAAAACTCACCTCTTTTTCCTTGACAAGAACCCATAACAATGCATAACTTTCTATCCCTGTAACAAACTTTCCCAACACTTGATTCAATATATATTTTTAACAATAGTGGAAGATCAAAAATCACAATCTACATGTAATTTTATTCATTTAATCCTCCCAAACTGTCTTAAATCGTATAATTTATAATGACTTATGTGACAGGAGTTCAGTGCAGCCCTTTAGCCAATGAGAAACTGAATGAGAGTCAATGCTACACAATGTAGAATCCCTTTATATGAGCTTTATCTTTAATAAACATTCAAAAAGATCAAGAGTAAATACTGCACTATTCTTGAAATCACAGCGTACCCACAAAAACTAGTCCCAAACACACCTTGTGAGAGACATACAGTGAGAGAGACAGTGAGTCGCAGTGTGGCATAATTCTGGTAAATGGATCCCGAGGTTCTGCCTCAATTGTGAGTTTGACATCCGTCCCTGACTCTGTGTCTGTGGATGGATTCAGTGTGACAATTCCTTGAGAGCTTCCTCCTGTTCCCAGGGTCAGAGAGCTGGGGAAAGACCTGGTCAGTCCGGGCTCCAAAAGTGTAGTTGCCACCTGTAGTATTAGAGGCCATTGTAACATTGAGACTCAATGGGACTCCGGGCTCTGTGATTGGACCCAGAGCCGGATTAACGCAAAGGCAAACTAGGCACGTGCCTAGGGCCCGATTGGCGGGAGGGGGCCCAGACAGAGGGACACTTTTTTTTTCTCTCTTTTTTTTTAAATGTACAAATGTCCTATCTACAATCTATTTCAATATTTATTAATTAACTAAAAATAGTGACGATGTTTATCTTAACCATAGACTGTTACATTGTCATATTAACGCCAGCCCATGACTGTAGAGCGGCGCCAGCCAGTCAGAGCCATACAGAGCGATTTGTGATAAGCTTTTCACCCAGAGTTATGCCGCGTTCAAGGCAACCCGTAACCCGTGTTTTTCCAACCTTCTACCCGTGAAAGTGCACTGGAACGGCAGTCAAACCCGTGACTTCCCACTCGTGAACTCGTACTAGATCGATGGACTCCCAGTTACGAGTTCTGTAACATACAATATCAGCGCTAATGCGTGCGGTGTTTATGCAAGTGGTACACTGTGGAAAAATAGAGCATAGGACAATATAACGTTGCAATCAAATTAATAATAATATATAAATAATAATAATTCATAAATGTGCCCAGGCAGTTTGGCGTGACTTGCCTGGAACGCTACAAAGTCGTGAGTCGTGATTTTAAGTCGTGTTTTACGAGCTCAAAAACCTGCCTGGAACGCGTAGCATTAGATGCATGCTGCACATTTAATGTTATTATTAAATAAGGCCTATTATTACATTGCATTTAGTTTGAGAGCAAAAGAATGACAACATAACCTGTACATTAGTTGATTTGTATTGCTTTTTACCTTCCCTCCAAAACTCGTGTTTTTTTGTTTTTTTTTTAATTCAGGCATATTTTGAAAAAATTAAATAAAGCAAAGCCGTTTGAACAGCGCTCTTCACTTATAATTTTATTTTGGTACCATGACCCGCACTTACAAAACAGTCTTCTTTTTAGCGTTTATTTTACAATAATAACCAATAGGATAGAACACAGGTGTGGTGTTTTAGCAGCTAATCTATTGGTGATTAATATAAATAAAATAAAGCTAAAACTCTGTTTTGTCAGTGTTCCATGGTCTCATAGCCTACTATAAGAAATAAAGTTTAATAAATGCAATACAATGCATCACAAATCCGTGAGTACAGTTTACAAACCCGTGGGAACGAATTGCTAAAGCGTGCGCACAGATTATAAATTTGTCGGTAAGGATTCAAAATCTGAGGGTACGGTTTTCAAAATCTGAGCTCACGGATTGGATATTCGTGGGTACGGTTTGATAATCCATGGGCACGATTTATATTTATTTATTTAACCGAGGGAACAGTTTAAGAACTCGTGAGTACAGTTTAAACTGAGGGAACGAACTGCAAAACCGTCCCCACGGATTAATTATTTTTCTTCTAGAGGGGCTCCGTGTGAGCCCAATATCGTTTTGCTTAATAAACTTATTTGCTCTGTTTACATAGTTTACTGACACCTATTGGTTATTTACTGGTACTACTGCCTTAACAATGACACTCCCAATGGATAAGATGAGGATAATTTAATAGCATTTAATAGAGCCGTGTAATGTATAAATAATGAATATCAAAAAATAGTCTGATAGACTGTTTTATATACAACACATGACTTATTTTGGCATACAACAACCAATTTTTAACCAAAGACTAGGCTATGTAAAATGTGAATTAACTTTTATTAGTAACTTTGGTAAGTTTCAGATTTCAATTCATAAATAACATCGACGGAGGGGGGCCCAAAAAATGCAACCTGCCTAGTGTAGTACATTTATTTAATCCGGCTCTGATTGGACCTGTGGAGGAACAGATTTGGTAAATACACTGACCAGACATAACATTATGACCACCTTCCTAATATTATGTTTTTGCTACCAAAACAGCCCTGACCCGACGAGGCATGGACTCCACTAGACCCTTGAAGGTGTGCTGCGGTTTCTGGCACCAAGATGTGAGCAGCAGATCCAAGTCCTGTAAGTTGCGAGGTGGGGCCTCCATGGATCAGACTTGTTTGTTCACCACATCCCACAGATGCTTGATTGGATTGAGATCTGGGAAATTTGGAGGCCAAGTCCATACCTCAAACTCATTCTTGTGCTCCTTAAACCATTCCTTTGTGGCAAGGTGCATTATCCTGCTGAAAGAGGCCACAACCACTAGATTGTTTCTATGAAAAGGTTTACATGGTTTGCAACAATTCCTAGGTAGGTTAAAGCACTGTAACATCCACATGGATGGCAGGACCCAAAGTTTCCCAGGACAGTGGTTAACATGGGCACCCTGATTGGTCTACAGCTGTGCAGCCCAATATGCAAAAAACTGTGATGCGTGGTGTATTCTGAAATCTTTCCATCAGAACCAGCATTAACTTCTTGAGCAAGATGAGCTTCAGTAGCTTGTCTGTTGGATCAGACCACACGGGCCAGCTTTTGCTCCCCACGTGCATTAGTGAGCCTTGGCCACCCATGACCCTGTCATGACCCGGTTTACCACTGTTCCTTCCTTGGACCACTTTTAATAGATACTGACCACTGAAGACTGAGAACATCGTGCAAGAGCTGCAGTTTTGGAGATGATCTGACGCAGTTGTCTAGTCATCACAATTTGGCCCTTGTCAAACTCACTCAAATCCTTACGCTTGCCTATTTGTCCTGTTTCTAACACATCAATTTTGAGGACAAAATGTTTACTTGCTGCCTAATATACAGTGAATCCAGAAAGTATTCACAGCGCTATACTTTTTCCACATTTTGTTATGTTACAGCCTAATTCCAAAGTGGATTAAATTAATCATTTTTCATAAAATTCTACAAACAATACCCCATAATGACAATGTGAATTACGTTTGTTTAAAATCTTTGCAAATAGATTAAAAAAAAGGATTCACAGCGTTTGCTCAATACTTTGTTGAAGCCCGTTTGGCACCAATTACAGCCTCAAGTCTTTTGAGTACGATGCTAAAAGCTTGGCACACCTATTTTTGGGCAGCTTCTCTGCTTCTTCTTTGCAGTACCTCTCAAGCTCCATCAAGTGCACAGCCATTTTCAGATCTGTCCAGAGATGTTAAATCGGATTCAAGTCTGGGAGGCCACTCAAGGACATTCACAGAGTTGTCCTGTAGCCACTCATTTGTTATCTTGGCTGCATGCTTAGGGTCTGTCGCCCCGGTCTGAGGTCCAGAGTGCTCTGGAGCAGGTTTTTTTTATCAAGGATGCCTCTGTACATTGCCGCAGTCATCTTTCCCTCAATCCTGACTAGTCTGAGAAACATCTTAAGGATGATCAGTGGAAACAGGTTGCACCTGAGCTCAATTTTAAGTGCCATGGTAAAGGCTGTGAATACTTACATACATGTGATTTTTTTATTTTTTTTTATCAGTCAGAGTCGACCCTGGACAGCTTTTATAAGTATAAAAGAGACTGTGCCAATCAGTCGTTATCACTACAGAGCTTCTGTTTGTTGAACTGACCAATTCTTGAAAGAACTAAAATACAAAAGACCAATCCTTTGACTGTTTTTTTACTCCCAGTTTCACCTTTAAAAATAGGTTTAGAATTTTTCCATGACACAGTATTCTGTTTGTCAACTCTACAAATTTGCATGAAAAACTTTGCATTAAAACCCCAATGCAAAATCCCCAAGGGGAAATGTTATATACGGATGCCAAATTCTTGATCATGCAGATTTATATAGAAATTACTTGGTTGTGCTTATTAAATTTCAAAGCAAAATGGTAAGTGCACATAAAGCAAAATTTTTTTGTGGATATGTTTTTTTTTAAATAGTGACATTATAAATTATACAATGCATGATGCATGACAGAGGACAAGTGGTTTGGACTGCCCTTCCGTATTTCTCACCAGAACATGACAGGATTGTTGTTTCAGGACCAACAAAACTTGCTGACGCAGAAACATGCCTGTATCAGGAGCTGGTCGGACCTTAGAAATAAAATCTAATTAAATTATTTAATTGTCTGATAAGATAAAAGAAACAGCTTAGCTTTTAAAGAAGGTTGACTTTATTCACCACAATCCGCTGATCTTAGAAGGGTCCTCACAAACCACAGAGACCATGAAACAGTTTTAAAATAGTAAATTCACATTCTTCTCAAGGGGGCATCTTCCCTATTTATAAGAACATTTTTTTCCATTATAACAGATTAAGAGGTAGGGCATAAATGTGAAGTCTTTACCAGCAATTTGTAAAAGAAAATAGTAAGATCATAATGATATTACGTTAAAGATATTAGAAAAATGTTCATTTTATACCTGACTTCAGTTCCTCTCATCCATAAAGATGGGAAACTAATAACTCTACTAGAGCAACACACATGGAGAAGGACACAGAATATGATGCACTGGAGCTAACAGTTGGAGAAGGGCTCTTTATAGAGGTGAAACAAGTGCCCACATTTCCCACGCTGTCCACAGCTACCAGCTCTGCTTCCTGAGAACAACAGGAAGCATTATAGGATGCCACAGTCACATTTGTGCCATCTGCACTCATCTCATAACTTAAGCTGAGAGAGCCATTGCCACGACTGAGGGACACTCCGGCTATGCCTGTACCATTTCCATCCGTCAAGTTGGCAGAGAGTTCCCATGAAGCTCTGTTGCATTCAGTAGGACAGTCAGCTTTGATGCTCACTACCTGACAGACAGGGCTAGAGAAATCAGTGACCTTCCAAAAAAAGAAAAAAAAAAGGTTAAACAGAGTCAACGAAAGGATAAAATGCTTGAATGCAAAACAGAGGCACAGTGATACTTTTTTTTTCTTCCAGCTTTCATAACAGTTACCTTAGTCATGACAGTGAACCGCACAGCCACATAATTCGAGTCACCAGATTTTGGATCTTCTGCTTCAATAGTGATTGTGACGTCCGTCCCAGACTCTGTGTCAGAGGGTGCGGTCAGTCTTACGGTTCCCTGAGCACTTCCCTCTATCCCTGTGTCCAGAGAGCTGGGGAAAGACACATTAAAGGTGCGGTCTGTTCGGGCTTGGATAGTGTAGTTGGCACCTGTAGCATTTGTGACCAATGTAAAGTTGAGAACGAAAGGGATTCCAGGCTCTATAGTGCTGCTTGGTTGGGCCTGAGAAGGGATATGATTAATATGGTCAGAGATATTGTCAGTTTATTTTTGCATGTGTCATAGATATTATTTTTAGATTTAGTAAATTCCATACAAGTCATGTCAATGATGATAGGGTGAACTGGCTCCTTAAGCTCACCGTGATAGTAACTCTAGAGCCTCATTGCTGGGTGGGTGACTGTCTCTGGAATCGACTAGGCAAAGATCGAGTTGAGTCATTTAACAGCCCTTTCAGCTGCACCACAAACACCCACTCTGGGATTCTGTCTATGTTGACCAGGAAGTCTGTCGCATCCAATGATTTAATGGTTCCATTAACAACAGCAGATCCTGAAGCTTCAACTAGAAGCACGTCAGTCACTGTGATTGAATCTCCTCCGGTCACAGAGACAAACAAAGTAGCATTCCGACCTGAGCAATCAGAAAAGCATTTGCATTAAACTGATCAGAAGTTACGGTAAACATATACATAATGAGCATTCTATTCATCAAAGAATCCTGAAACACATTTTACTATTTTGAGAATAAAAGTAAAATAAATATTTCTTCAGCTCAAACTTAGCATATTAGAATGATTTCTGAAAGATCACGTGACACTGAAGACTGTAGGCTTCAGCTTTGTCATCAGAGTAATTAATTACATTTTAAAATTAAAATAGAAAATAGCTGTTTTAAATGTTAATGATATTTCACTTTTTTTACTGTATTATTGATTAAATAAATAATAAAGGTGGACATTCTCCTAAAAATATTTACCAATGAAAGGACGATTGGCTATTGGTGTGAAGATACCCCCTTCTAGCTGCTCCACAAAGTTAAAGAGAAAGTTCACAGAACTCTGTCCTGTAATCACAATTAAAGCATAGTGAAAGTAGTACAACTATTGTGAGATGCTTCAGCATTGGTATGTCCCAAAGTAAATTTACTGAACTGTACCTACACACATGTGCAAAAATAATAACATCTCAATGGTTTACAAACAAAACAAAGCATATACTGGCAGACTAAAAACACTTACCAGTGACTTTAAGGCTGTAGAAGCTTGTAGAGTCAATGCTGATCTTCCATTCTCCTGTCTGGTTGTCAGAGTTGAGTTTTACTCTCTTCAGATTCCCTACTGTCAGGATGCTGCCCAAAGGACCATCTGCCACTGAACCTGACTGAGACACACCTGAAAGCCAAAGGAAACAGTTTATTTTTAACAATGATTTTGGAATCTTATTTTTCTATTGGACTAAATAAAACCCTCATAACAATGTTCAAGGTATGTTGGCTCACCTGTCAGGCTGTAGATGGTAAAAACTGGAGAGTCTCCAGTGACATACACAGTCACATTGGACAGAGATGGATCTAAGACAAAGAAAAAAATGTCTGCAATGGCTGGACTTCTCACCACCTGAAGCAGTGTCACCTTCAGGAAAAACACAAATGTTTTCAGTATGTTGAAAATCCCTAATCACCAAATTGTGAAAAAAATATTGCAAATACTGGGATACATACTTCCCCTTCTTCAATTTTTTCCATATTAAATGTGTTATAGTGAGATTAAATGGAGAGTTGACACACCAAAAAAGTCTTCATCTGTCATTCGTAGAACATACCAGGGCTGAGGTAGATGCATCTGTAATGACTGCAGTGGCTTGAGACAGTGCATCTTTTGTGACCTCTATTGTCTGTCCACCAGAAACATGGGCCAGATCTCTGTACAGTTGTATTTCAGATTCAGATATTGATCTTGATGTAAAACATTGAGATTGTGAGACATCCCTTCTTCTGCGGAATGAGAAAGGGCTTGTCAACATGAAAGTGACCTGGATGGTGAGAAGAAACAACAGTCAGAAAAACAGAAAAATGTCATTACATTCAATTCAATAACATTTTAATTTTAGCAGGAGTTATATAGCAGGCATTTACTGTTGACTTGGTGCGTTCAATCATGGCCTGAATGGTGTTTTTTAATTCTGAGTCCTTTGCTGCAGCATCAGTGAAAACAAAAATGTCTGTAGATGGAGGAGCTCCTGCTAGTGCCAACTGGAGAACCATGCAACAAATAAAAACAAAATAACAGAACGTCAATATTATTACAATTTCTTAGTCTGGCTTTATTGTGATATCAAAGCTTAACCGAGCTGAGATATTCACAAAAATCAATAATGTAACCTTATACAGTAACTCAGTTGTAAGAGAAGTTATTTTATCAGTTTACAACACTCTCCAAAATACATAAATATAAAACACACACACACACACACACACACACCAGCAGTCCTGACAGACACATATCTGGGGCGTCTCCTCCATCAAATGCTGAAAGAGAATTGATTCTCTCTTTGAAAATATCTGCATCGTCAGTCCTTGTCAGAGGTCCAAAATCTGTTTGAGACAAACATATCACGGAACGCTTACAGCAGTAATATTGTACACACATTTCAAACTTTTTCAAAAAAATGTAAAATTGTTTTAAAAAATTATTCGAGTAAATTAAGTAACAATATTGTTTTGGATATGACTACCTGGATCATTAAATGGGACTAGAATGTATTCCGAAGGTTCCTCTGCTGTTCCTCTCCTGCTGTCTATGATGCTGAAAGACACTCTCTTTGCCTCTTCAATATCATCAGACATGCTGCCTGTGGTGTCAATCACAAAAGCCAGAACTGAGGTCTGACTGAGGCCCACCAATCTGAGACAGGAAAAAAAAAAAGGCTAAACCTGGACAACAGTATCAATTTCTGATTCTATGGGCTACTATATGGGTAAAAACTAATCATTTTAATTTTGCGTCTTCACAGCATCAAATTTTGCAATTTTAGGCAAATTTTCCCCCTAAAATTTTCCAAACTGCAACCAAAGAAATAAACAATATAAATCAGTGTTAGTGATTGAATTTAAGAAATCACACTAATTTCTTTCATTACAGAAAAGTCTAAAACTATGTATGGTGTAAAAGGAAGATATCATACCGAAGAAAGGCTTGGTCACCTGTGGCCAGTCGGATGTTATGCAGCACTTCCATAGTAGCGTTGATGGCCATTTCAGCAGCACGGAGGTGAAGGAAGCCATGATCTGAGCTGATGTCATCCTTATTGATACCTCCAGTCGGTTCTCTTGAACTGGTCCTGTCAAGAGAACCACCATGGCTACACTTGTCTGAAAAAAAAAGAAAGAAAATATGCGAGTATAGATCTGTGGTGCCTATTCCAGACATGTAATCTGTGTGCAGAGGAGATTAACATTACACATTGGATGCCAAACTGCTCTACCTGCAGGTTTTATGGAGGATAAAATACTGAAATACCCCGAGGTTAATTTGTTACGCAGCAGTATTTCTGGGAGAATGTTATCAGTGCAGTTTGACCCAGTGCAGTTTTTGCATGTTGGTGTGCTAGGGTCTGGAATTACAGATGAGAAAAAGAAAAAAGTGTGAATGTTCATGCCATATTCAAATTTTAGCAAAACTAGTTTCTATATACACAGGGCCCTGTTGAAATAGCATAATAATAGCATATGCTGGTTAGGTATGTTTTGAAGCATGGCAGATGGTTTGAGCTGGTTTAAGATGGTCCTTATTTGGTCACAAGCTGGTCCTAAGCTGATTATGAGTTGGTTTAAGATGGTCATGTGGGACCAGCTCATAATCATATTATAACCATCTCAAGACCACTTTTAACCAGCTCATGACCAACAAAGGACCAGCTTTAACCAGTTGCCATTCTTCAAAAGAACCAGCCTAACCAGCATGTGCTTTTTTTCTCAATACCTGCTATATTGTTGAGAGGAAGCTCAGGTTTGATCAGCGTGCTGAAAGGAGTAGTGTTTCCCAATTCCACCCAGTTACTGTGGCTATAGAAATCCTGCACACAAATCAACAACACAGTGTTCATGTAAATTACTGAAAATAATTATTTTATTTTATTTAATTAAATATGTTAGTCACCTTACATTTATTTATGAATCTATTTCTTGCACTAGTTTTATTATTTTATTTCAATTTGTGATAAATATGACGGGCATCTTCAGAAGTCTGTGCACAAAACTTGAGATTGGCCACAAGGAGGCCCTGTAATAAGTGAGTTCTTGTTTTTACTTTTGTGTATATCTCCAAGAGTTTGCCCAAATCTAAAATCTCGCAATGTGCTACATACACATGCAAATTTTTTTTTTATAATTGTATAACAAAATTATAATCCAAAATCTCTCATCTAAAAATGTTAGCCAAGCTTCTTGCTCCCTTCTGCCTTGCTTCATGATAGCTTTGTAGCCTAACCTGCGTCTATGGTGCGTGATAGGCAGGAATTAATATATCAATGGGGGTTGTGCTTTCTGTATTACATTAGGATGAAAAAGGAACGCAATCAATCAAAACAAGCCTGGTTTAAAAATGTAAGAAGTACAGTCATATCTGAGTACAGATATTTGTGCAAAAATGTAATGAGTGAAACTAAAAGGTTGTCAGAAAAATAAATTGTGAAGTAAAGTATTGCTGCCAGAAAAACGTACTTAAGTACAGCAACAAAGTATTTGTACTTCCCATCTCTGTAAATAGTGCTAGCAATGGGAATAACATGTACACCTTAAATGCAATAAGTTACTTGTAAATTGAATGTAAATGTCATGGGTCATAGCTGTTATGTATGGATAGTGCCATTCCCCTCAGTGCCTGTAAGTGGCACCACCACGTTATTAATTATTAGTGGTTGTGTTCCTTGAAATAAATCAAGTGAAGAATTTAAGTACCCTGTTGTGGCTGTGTTATTGATCGTAGTGAATTCAAGAGTGTATTCTAAATGTTGTGATAGTAGGAACATAACAATAGCAAATATAAAATACAAACATAAATGCTGGTAAAAAAGGAAGCCTGAAAAAAAAAAGATTTTCTACCTGTAGAGTGTGACATAGATATCCCAGTGTGATACGGGCAAAGATATAGCTCCCCCGCTGCACGCTGGCCTTTACTGCAGCCACACCACGTGTTATCAGATCCCGGCCCTCTTTGAAAGCCTCATTATCTATGTGATGTGCCTCACTCATTGCGAAAACTAGATCTACAGCTGCGTTGCTTAGATAAATTTCTGTTATAGCTAAGCAAAACCTGAGGGAGGAGAGGCCAGAAGATAAAGTAGGAGATTGCTGAGCAGGCTTTTTGGACAGCAGATGGAGTCAGTCTGTTGTTTATCTGGAGGTGAAGCATGAAAAGAGGAGATTGACTGTAATTTGTTGTAACAAAATGTTAAAAGTCTCTTCATAAAATGTTAATCACAGACTTTTGTTACTCATAATAACCCATTAATACTTTGTATGATTCAAAAATGCTAATTGAGCTGATTCCCATGTCTTTTTCTTACAGGCAGTGTGAAGTTGTAGCCCTGGGCAATGGCTATGTCACGACACACTTCTGCTGTCTTGCGGAGGATGGCCATCTGAGTGATTTCTCGATGGGTGAGGGAGCCACCATGAAAGAGAGGTTTGAATGCTGCCACCTTGGAGGGTTGAAACAGGGTCCCACAGAGGAGAAAAACACCCAATACAACCAGTGAAACCATGCCTGGCTACAAGAATAGATGCTGTGGGAAAATTCACAATTTGAAAATTCAACTCCTTAGTCAAGTCAAGAAAATTAAAACTTCCAGAAAAGAGATCAGAACACTCAAGAAAGCCAAAATAAAAGTTTCAAAAACAAAAGTACAGAGGGGTTTTTCGACATCTCCTTTTGTAGACACATCATAAAATACTGTCAACAACCAAAAACAATAAATACATACATTTATGCTTTTTCACAATTTTTAGGAATGAAATGTTTAAAATCAGGTGAATTATACATCAATAAAATCCCTCTGTAAAAACCTTTAAAATGTAGACAGGAATAAAAATTTAAAGTTTGGCTTGTGTGTGTGGAAAAAGCTCATTTATAAAAAACTGCTTTTAAAATATGTATCACAACTGAAATCTACAGACACAAATAGAAGAAGTGCCATAAAATTAGCAATTAAAAGTGTATTTTGAATGTTTTCTTTCCACTAGTCTGAAACAACACTTTATGAAAATTTTTAAAACTGACAAATGCATGAAAAAGCTGCATTGCCTTTATTTTTATTTTTTTATAATTTAAAACAAAAATTTTCATTAGTTTGATTATTTTAAAACTTTAACTGGAATATTACATATTATACAGTTACACAGTTATAAACAATAAATGTTCAGTAAGACAATTGTTTGATTACCTTTTCGGAGATTTTGTATGTGCATACTGTAACTTATGCACAGCCTTTGTCAGTATATTTATACACCTTTACACATGTGATGTCATGTCAGCATCACACATACTTTTAATTTAAATTAAGTACTGTATAAATGACAATCCTTTCTGTGTGTGGCTGTAACAAGGTCAGTAAGGAAAAATATTTACTTATTAACCACTATTGTTGATTGTGCCCTTTTCAAGTCACGTACACCTTGTGTTTGATCTAACCATTGCAAACATGCCTTAGTTTCCTTAACGACTGTTTATTACCCATACCAGTGTGTAACTTACTTTCCCCATAACAAACTTTCCCAGAACTTGATGCAATACACATTTTTAATAATATTGGTGGTACATCAAAAATCAGAATTGAACACAATTATATTCATGTATTCCTCCCAAACTGTCTAAAACATTATACCTTATAAGCACTCATGTGACAGATGTTCAGTAAAGTCTCTGAGCTTAGTAATTCAATAGCTTCCACTCTCAAACTGAATAATAGTGGAGCTATTGTTAAAAGCAAAGTAAATACATGTGCATACACAATGCTGATACCCCTTATGTGTACTGTCTTTATTAAACACATAAAAGATTAAGAGTATATACAGCATTATGAAATCACAACAACGTAGCCACAAAAATTAATCCCAAACACACATACAACAGAAAGTGAAAGTTAAATTTCAATAGTAAACCTTAATATAATATTATATTATAATAACATAATAATAACCTATAACATTTACAAAATGCTTTTTACATTACAGTTCAAGACAAGTACAATTCTTTAATTTAAAATACACTGATACTTGCAGTGATGTTATTTGGTATCACACAAAATGGTAAACGAAAAAATAGAACAAAGACAGACATGTGGAAAGCGAGAAACATCCACTGAAAATAATATTTGCTGTGGGTGGGTGCAATCCGTGTGAAATTTCCTTGAGCACTTCCACCTATTCCCAGGGCCAGAGAGCTGGGGAAAAACATGCAGAAGCCCTGGTCAGTCCAAACTCTGATAGTGTAGTTGCCGTTAGTAGTATTAGTGGCCACTGTAAAGTTGAGACGCAATGGGACTCCAGGCTGTGTCCCCATGAGTCTCCTTGACCTCCCTCAAATATCTCCACAAAGTAAAAGAGGACGTCCACAGGACTTTATTCACATTTGAAAGAATATAAAGATGCATATACTTTTACTTTGTTTTGGCTAACTGAGAGTCAAAATAATTTGTGATAACAAACAACATGACAATTTAAAGGGGTCATTGGATGCCCATTTTCCACAAGTTCATATGATTCTTTAGGGTCTTAATGAAAAGTCTCTAATATACTTTGGTTAAAAATTCTCAAAAAAAAACACCCTTTTACCTTGTCAAAATCAGCTCTGCAAAATATCAGCTTGTTTTATCGCATGGGCTCTTTAAGTGCAAATGAGCTCTGCTCGCCCCGCCCCTCTCTGCTGAGGGATTACCAGCTGTAATGTTTACTTTAGCCGCATTTAGCTGCATTTAGCCGCGTTTATCGGCGAAACTTGTCAACAAGCACATTATTAAGAAAGGCCATTTGCAAAGATTTTATTTGCATAAAAAACCTTATACTCAACTTCTGCTATGGGTGAAGCTGCATCACGAATGATTCACACGAACATAGATGCATATGTAGATGGAATCGGCGCTTTCCATTTATAAACGAAAGTAACGTTGTCCTCTGCCTCTTAAGCGGCTCAGATGTCGGGAGTAAATGACTAACTGCTATGTTCATTATTACATCCACCAACAGAACACCTCAATCGCTCAATTAGAGTCTTCCTCTGCACCTGAGTCACACAATGGCAATTGTATTCAGACTGTTTCAGCTCTGTGAGGGCGGGTCTAAGGTAAGACGCTCATATCAATCAAGTGTGTTTCGTGCCAACGACAAGAAGCTGAGAATGAGCTGATTTTAAAAAGGGGATATTACTTTTAAAGATTAAAAAAATACCACTGGGTGGATTTTTATCATTGTAGGGTGGTTGTGTACACAAACTGCAAACACACATTAATGTTCAAACAACATGTAATAGTTATTTTGCATCCGATGACCCCTTTAAGACGTATTTTGTAATTGTTGCCCAGAGTGTATCTTCATCTTTTTCACTGAGAAAGAACCCATACCAACGGTAGTCTGGGGCTTAAAATGGGATTAAGCAGGACACCTGTAGTGACCTTGAGAGAATTGACATGTCTTTGCTTCCTGGCAGATTAAAGCTCTGGTGCTTTCAGTTCAGTCTGGCCTTTTCACATGGCCTTTGACCATCTATGAGATACCAATTTCAAAAGTGGAAAAACTGGAAAGGCTGATTAGCTGATTTGTTAAGAAGTGGTTGGGTCTTCCTAGGTGTATAAGCAACATAGGGCTGTATGTGTGTGTGTGTGTGTGTGTGTGTGTGTGTGTGTGTGTGTGTGTGTGTGTGTGTGTGTGTGTGTGTGTGTGTGTGTACCTGGTATTCATCACGTTAGGGGGACCAAATGTCCCCACAAGGATAGGAATACCAGTAAATTTTGACCTTGTGGGGACATTTCTCATGCTTATAAATCATGCACAATTAGTTTTTTTGAGGAAGTAAATGTGTGCACAATCTCCTGTGAGGGCTAGGTTTAGGTGTAGGGTAGGTGTAGGGCCATAGAAAATATGGTTTGTACAGTATGAAAACCATTACGCCTATGGAATGTCCCCATAAAACATGTAAACACAACATGGGTTACCATACTTGGCTACAAGTCACGTCCTTTCCTTTCTTTTCCTTTGCAATTTAAATTATGCAGGCAAAGTTCTGCATAGGGCACTCATTTGACCAGCAATGTCTGTGTCTAGTGACTCAGTCTTTCTGTAGTTCCATGGTAGCACTAATGGCTATTTTAGCAGCACGGAGGTGAAGGAAGCCATGATCTGAACTCATGTTATCCTTCTTGATGCCTCCTGTAGGTTCTTTTGAAGTGATCTAGTCAAAAAAGCCCCCATGGCTACATTTTTCTGACAGACACATATTTTCATTGAAATTTAGTTGAGTAGTACTTTTTTGTTCTAGCCAGTCAAGTATCAAAACTACTCTCTACTGAAGTATCATATTCTCAGGTTTGGGAACTTTCTTAAAAAGTTCTTAAAAACCAAAACACCTACCGGTGCCAATGCCAGGCCTTACCTTTAGGTTTGGTCGAGGACAAAATCAAATGGAAATATCCTGAAGTTAATATCTTCTGCTGCAGTATCTCAGGGAGAATGCTGTCACTGCAATTTTCTCCAACACAGTTTCTGCATGTTTTTGTATTGGGACCTAGGCATCCATTCATTCATACATCAAGCGTGGGTGGAATTACACAATTTTCAGTGCACGACAAAACTGTATTTGTGAGTAATTGTAAAGGTGGCTAACTATTGCATGATACAAGTGACCAGGGATAACTTTGTAATTTTGAGATAAATAAATTTTTTCTTATTTTTAAGTATATACAGCACATTACTAAGCTGTTGAGAGGAAGCTCAGGTTTGATCAGTGTGCTAAAAGAAACAGTGATTCCCAGTTTCACCCAGTTACTGTGGCTATAGAAATACTACACACAAAACACATTCATTAGCTGTTGTTGTTCTTAACAGTGTTTGAAAAACAAAATCTGTTCAATTCAGGTAAGCTACAGTTCTATAGAGTAGTATGGACAGGGCAACCACACCTATAAAGTATGGCATACAGCCCCCAGTTTGGAGCAGGCAGACAAATACTTTTCCTTTCTGATGTTGACTTTCACAGTAGTTACGCCCTGAGTGATGAGGTCCAGTCCATTTTTTAAATCTTCATTATCAAAATGATAATCAGTACTGAACTGCTTTAAATCCACAGCTGCATTGCTGAGGGAAGTGTGAAGAAAAGTCTCAAACCTACAGATTAAGTCAAGTCTCTTTAATAGAATGTTTCATTGGTGGTTAATTGTGTTTGCATAGGCTATTGTTCCTAATTGAGTAGTATATTTCTCAGATATACATAACATATCCTTAGTAGATCTAACATTGAAACACACACAAATCAATGAGAATTAATTACCTTAATATAGATTTGAGTACAATGTATTTCAAGACTTGTGTATTAACCCTCATTAAATCACAGCTTTAAATGAAATGACCATATCTACAAAATAATTCAACCCAGACTATTTATGATCTATAGAAACCCCAAAATAAATAGATGGTGCTGAATGTAAATTCAGCAAAAAGGAAGCAAAAATGAAAATAACCCATGCTTTGCATAATGCCCACCTTCTGAAAATCGATCGAGTTTGGGCTGGAATGAAGACTGATTTCATTCCCCCACACTTCTATAGTTTTAGCAAGGCTCCTGGAATAAAATTTCAGACAACTGATCAGTTGTGAAGGCTACTGTAAGAGTTAAGCTTAGTACTGAGTTATTGACTTGTACACCGTTGTTATCAACTTTTAAACTCTCTTTAGTTTATATGTTAGGTTATAATTTGGTTTTGTGTTATAACTTGACAGGATTGCTGTTCCAGGACCAACAAAACATGCTGACCTAATATGTCTGCACAATCAGGATGTGATGGTCGGTCTATAGAATAAGAAAGTCAGATAAGATAAGATAAAAGAATGCAGCTTGGCCTGGAAAGAAGTTTGACTTCATTCCTCACAACCTGCTGGTCTTAGAAAGCTTCTACATGGCCCTTACAAACCACACAGACCATGAAAACATTTTCAATGACAGAGAGTCATTAGACACCACAGTATATGCCTGAAACCAAACATTACAGATTAAAAACAATTGACAGTTGTGGGGTAAACTGTGAATCCTGGATACTACATTACAAAATACAAGGTGAACCAGTGCACAAAGGCGAAAATTAAATAGTTAATTCACAACCTTCAGTTTCTCTCATCCATACAGAAAGGAAACTAATAACTCTACTAGAGCAACACACATGGAGAAGGACAGAGAATATGATGCACTGGAGCTAACAGTTGGAGAAGGACTCTTTATAGAGGTGAAACATGTGCCCACATTTCCCACCCTGTCCACAGCTACCAGCTCTACTTCCTGAGAACAACAGGAAGCATTGTAGAATGCCACAGTCACATTTGTGCCATCCACATTCATTACATAACTTAAGCTGAGAGAGCCATTGCCACGACTGAGGGACACTCCGGCTATGCCTGTACCATTTCCATCTGTGAAGTTGGCAGAGAGTTCCCATGATGCTCTGCTGCATTCCACAGGACAGTCAGCTTTGATGCTCAATATCTGACAGACGGGGCTAGAGAAATCAGTGACCTTCCAAAAAAATGGGGAAAAAAAGGTTAAACAAAGTCAACGAAAGTATAAAATGCTAATAGCTTACTGTTTGCATGCAAAACACACTATATATTCTCCATAGTGGATGGTAAATATGAAAAATATATACTAATATATATATATATATATATATATATATATATATATATATATTTATATATATATATATATATGTAGACTACATAAAGGCTACCTTAGTCATGACAGTGAACCGCACTGCCACATAATTCGAGTCACCAGATCCTGGATCTTCTGCTTCAATAGTGAGTGTGACATCCGTTCCTGACTCTGTGGTAGAGGGTGCAGTCATTGTTACCATTCCCTCAGCACTGCCCTCTGTCCCCGTGTCCAGAGAGCTAGGGAAAGACACATTGAAGCTGCGGTCTGTTCGGGCTTGGATAGTGTATCTGCCACCTGTAGCATTAGTGACTAATGTAAAGTTGAGATTAAATGGGATTCCAGGTTCTATAGTGCTGCTTGGTTGGGCCTGAGAAGGGATATGATATAGTTAGAGATATTGGCAGTTTATTTTGAATGTCTCATACATATAATTTTTTAGAGGTTTAGCAAATTCCATATAAGTTATTAATTTTTGGGTAAACTGGCTCTTTCAGCTCACCGTGATAGTAATTGTAGAGCCTTGTTGCTGGGTAGGTGACTGTCTCTGGAATCGATTAGGCAAAGATCGAGTTGAGTCATTTAACAGCCCTTTCAGCTGCACCACAAACGCCCACTCTGGGATTCTGTCTATGTTGACCAGGAAGTCCATTGCACCCAATGATTTAATGGTTCCATGGACAACATCAGATCCTGAAGCTTCAACTAGAAGCACGTCAGTCACTGTGACTGAATCTCCTCCAGTCACAGAGACAAACAGAGTAGCTTTCCGACCTGAGCAATCAAAGAAGCATTTTTTTCAATCATACTGATGATGGCAAACTAGATGAATTAATAAATAAATATTTATGTTTATTAAAAAAAATCTCTTGAAGTTCTTGAATGGTAGTGTAACTGTCTAGTAATAATCAAGAAAAATCAAACGAAGAAGATAATATCCATACCCATGAAAGGACGATTGGCTTTCGGTGTGAAGTCACCTCCTTCTAACTGCTCCACAAAGTTGAAGAGAAAGTTCACAGAACTCTGACCTGTAATCACAGTTAAAACCATTGTTAGTTTAGCAGTTTAATTTCTACAACTTAAAAACTGGGATGATCCACACATTGTGCAATTAAGGGTTTGAATAAAAATAAATACCAATGGTTAAAAAAATCTCAATGGTTCACAAACAAAACAAAACGTATACTGGTAGATTAAAAAACTTGTACCAGTGACTTTAAGGCTGTAGAAGGTTGTAGAGTTAATGCTGATCTTCCATTCTCCTGTCTGGTTGTCAGAGCTGAGTTTTAACCTCTTTAGATTGCCTACAGTCAGGATGCTGCCCAAAGGACCATCTGCCACTGAACCTGACTGAGACACACCTGAAGGGCAAGGGAAACAACTTATTTTTAACAACGATTTTGGAATTCAGTTTTTCTATTGGACTAAATAAAACCCTGATAATAATGTTCAAGGTGCACTGGCTCACCTGTCGGGCTGTAGATGGTGAAGACTGGAGAGTCTCCAGTGACATACACAGTCACATTGGACAGAGATGGTTCTAGGACAAAGGAAAAGTTTTCTGCAACAGCTGGACTTCTCACCACCTGAAAAAGCATCACCTTCAGGAAAAACAAAGATGTTTTCAGTATGTTGCAGCGTTTGGGAGCAAAATTCCTAATCACCACATTTGGGAAAAAATACTTTTCCCAAAAGTACATACTTCTCCTTCTTCTTACATTTTTTCAAAATTATATATGTTATAGTGAGATTAAATGGAGAGTTGACACAAAAAAAAAGTCTTCATCTGTCATTCTTAAAACATACCAGGGCTGAGGTAGATGCATCTTTGATGACGGCAGTGGCCTGAGACAATGTAGCTTTTGTGACCTCTATTGTCTGTCCACCAGAAACATGGGCCAGATCTCTGTACAGCTGTATTTCTGATTCAGACATTGATCTTGATGTAAACCTTTGAGATTGTGAGACATCCCTTCTTCTGCGGAATGAGAAGGGGTTAGTCAACAGGAAAGTGATCTGGATGGTGTGAAGAATAAGCAGAAACGCAGAAAAATTATCATTAGGGACAATTCAACAACACTTTAATTTTTATATATATTTTTATATAGCAGGCATTTACTGTTGACTTAGTACGTTCAACCATGGCCCGAATGGTGCTTTGTAATTCTGAGTCCTTTGCTGCAGCATCAGTGAAAACAAAAATGTCTGAAGATGGAGGAGCTCCTGCTAGTGCCAACTGGAAAACCATGAGACAAATAAAAACAAGATTATTATAGTCCGGCTATAAGTTCTCAGTCCAGCTTTATTGCAATATCATAGTTTAACAAGTTGATATATTCACTATAATGATACAAATGTCATCTTATACAGTATATCAGTTGGAAGAGGGGTGATTTTCTCAGTTTACAATAGTTTTACATAATAAATATAAAAAAACACACCAGCAGCCCTGACAGACACATCTCTGGTAAGTCTCCTCCACCAGATGCTGAAAGGGAATTGATTCTGTCTTTGAAAATATCTGCATCATTAGTCCTTGTCAGCGGTCCAAAATCTGTTTGAGACAAACACATAACAGATCGCTACAGCAACAACGTTACACATAATTTAAAAGTAAAAAAAAAAGTCAAAATGTTTTAAAAAATAACTACAGTAAATAAAGTAACAATATTATTTTGTATATCTTCATATCATTAATTTCTGATAGCTAACGGTTGTTCAGCTATCATTCAGACACTGTAAACATTGCACGTGATGAAAGGCATATACATTTTTTTATTCCATTAAAAGCTAAATCTTAAACAAACTATTTTTATGTTAAGTTAGAATCAAATGCGAACAAAAGTGAAGATGTATGAATGAGTGAATAGTTTATTTTATAATAAGTCCATCCATTTACACCAAACTTAATAGGCGCTAATTCACAATAGGACTGTTTATATATATTTATTAGGAACTAAATGTATATTTATTGTATAACTACCGGGATCATTAAATGGGACTAGAATGTATTCCGAAGGTTCTTCTGGTGTTCCTCTCCTGCTGTCTATGATGCTGAAAGACACTCTCTTTGCCTCTGTAATGTCATCAGACATGCTGCCCGTGGTGTCAATCACAAAAGCCAGAACTGAAGTCTGACTGAGGCCCATCAATCTGTAAGAAAGAAACAAAACTGGCTAAACCTGGACAACAGTATCAGTTTCTAATTCTAGGGGGGCATTATGTCTTAAGAAAAACTAATCCTTTGGACTTGTGTCTCCACAGTGTCATCCAAGTTATAAAACCTGGTGAAAGTAGACGGCGACAACCAGTCAGTGGCCGTAAAGACACCACCAATAGAAATCCCGCTGGACCAAGCCCAGGAGGAGGCTATTCCTCTAGTGGAGTGGGCCCTCACTCCTACAGGACACTTTAAGCCCGCTAAGGCATAGGCCTTCTGTGCCTACATCCTATATAATTCAGTGTTAGTCTTAATGATCAGGAATTTGAGAAAACACACTGGACTATGTCATTTTTAATTTAACTGGACAAAACCTAAGTAATTTCTTTCATTACAGAATTGTTTAAAACTATGTGTGGTGTGAATAGAAGATCTCATACTGAAGAAAGGCTTGGTCGCCTATGGCCAGTTGGATGTCTTGCAGCACTTCCATAGTAGCGTTGATGGCCATTTCAGCAGCACGGAGGTGAAGGAAGCCGTGATCTGAACCGATGTCATCCTTATTGATGCCTCCAATAGGTTCTCTTGAACTGGTCCTGTCTGCAGAGCCACCATGGCTACACTTGCCTGAAAAAAATGAAAAAAAAATGTAGGTGGGTATAGATTTTTTATGCTTGTTCCAGCCATCCTGTGATGTCATAAAGAAGAGATCAACACTATGGGATGCTAAGCTTCCAAACCTGCAGGTTTTGTGGAGGAGAAAATATCGAAATATCCTGAAGTTAGTTTCTTATTCAGCAGTATTTCTGGGAGAATGTTATCAGCACAGTTTGGCCCAGTGCAGTTTCTGCATGTTGGTGTGCTGGGGTCTAGATACACAGAGATTTAACAAGATTTAAAAAGTGTGAATGTTTATGCCATTTTCATATCGTGGCAAAACTATTTGTAATTCTATTTTGTTGTACCTGCTATATTGTTGAGAGGAAGCTCAGGTTTGATCAGTGTGGTGAATGGAGTAGTGTTTCCCAGTTCTACCCAGTTACTGTGGCTATAGAAATCCTGTTCACAAACCAACAACACAGTGTTCATGTAAATTATTGAAAATAATGATTTGCTTACTGAAATTAAATATATTAGTCACCTTACATTCATTCATGAATGCATTTCTTGCAGTCTTTTTATTCAATCTCCAGTAAAATCTCTGATATCCCTCCCTACTATAATCTCAATTTGTAACATACCTGTAGAGTGTGACAAAGAGCCCCCAGTGTGATACGGGCAGAGATATAACTCCCCTGCTGCACACTGGCCTTTACTGCAGCCACACCAAGGATTATGACATTCCTGCCCTCATTGAAAGCCTCATTATCTATGTGATGTGCCTCACTCATTGCAAAAACTAGATCTATAGCTGCGTTGCTTAGATAAGTTTCTGTTATAGCTGAATAAAAACCAAGGGAAGCGAGGGCAGAAGATGAAGATGCTGAGCAGGCTTTTTGAACAGCATATGGAGTCAGTCTGTTGTTTATCTAGAGGTAAGGCATGGAAAGAGGAGAATTGTATTATTATCATTAGTTTCTAACTTGAGTTCCCTTTGTTTTTCAGTTCAGTTTTCAATACAAATTAGGTGTGTAGCATAACTTGAGAGACTTGGCAACTAAAAATTTGCCGTCTCAAAATTCACATGAGGTATGACTGTAATTTGATGCAACAAAATGTTGAAGTCTCTTCATCTTTTGACCTTTTGCTACTCATAATAACCCATTCATATTTTGTATGATTCAAAAATGCTAATTCTGTTGGTTTTCTCCCATGTGTTTTTCTTACAGGTAGTGTGAAGTCACGGCCCTGGGCGATGGCTATGTCACGACACACTTCTGCTGTCTTGCGGAGGATGGCCAACTGAGTGATTTCTCGATGGGTGAGGGAGCTGTCCTGAAAGAGAGGTTTGAACGCTGCCACCCAGGGGGGTGGAAACAGGGTCCCACAGAGGAGAAACACAGCCACTACAACCTGTGAAACCATGACTGTCCACAAGAATACGTGCTGTGGGAAAATTCAGTTTGAAAATTCAGTCCCTTGCAAGTCAAAAAAATGAAACTAATAAAAACCACCATACAGTTTACTGATTACATTTTGACTGATTACACGTTTTCTGGAATGTTATTATATCTAACTAAATATGAGATCTGAACAATAGATAAAGCAAACATAAAGATTAAAATTAAGTTTTATTTTATGACATTCTATAATTAAAAATACAGAGGGGATTTTGGATATCTCTTTTTATCGCTGCATAAATCGGAAAATACTGTCAGAAAGAAAGAAAGAAAGAAAGAAAGAAAGAAAGAAAGAAAAACCATGTTCACTATGTTTTACACTGTAAAAAGTCACCAGTTTCAACTTAAGTTTTTAAGTTCAGCAGCTGCCTTAACATTTTAAGTTAAATGAACTTAAAAGTAGTCTTAAAAGTCATTTTAACTAATTTTATTGTCGTGAGTTAAAATGACTTGTAATTTCTGATTTAACTTAAAATTTTAAGGCAGCTGCTGAACTCAAGTTTTTAAGTTGAAACTGGTGAAATCTTTTTACAGTGTAAGAATAAAATGTTGTATAAAATCAGGTGAATTATTAAGTATATCAACAAAACCCCTCTGTAAAAATCTTCAGAATATAACATGAAAATGTCGGCAAAAAAAAACTCGTTTTGAGAAAACGCTTTTAAAACATGTATTATAATGCAAAGATTCAAATAGAAAGGGTGCAGTAAAATAAACACTTAAAATTGTATTTTGAATGTTTTCTTTTTAAAAGCCTAAAAGCACTTTATGAAAATCTAAGTAGCCCAAAATCTCAAAACTGACCAATGCATGAAAAACTGTTTGTCTAGTGTTTTGCCTTACATTTTTAATAATTTAAAACATTATTTTCAGCAAATAACATTTTTTATTTTTAACTTGAAAATTCTCACAAAATATAACATGTTATACAATTAGACAAATGTTAAAAACAAAAAATGTCCAATTAGACAATTGTTGGATTACCTTTTCGCAGATTTTGCGTGTGTAAACTGTATGCAGTGTCTGTCTGTGTATTTATACACCTTGCATGTCAGCGTCACACATACTTTTAATGTAAATTAGAGATTATATAAATGATAATCCTTTCTGTAAATGTGTGTGGCTGTAAGAATGTCAGTAAGGAAACACATTTACTTCCTTATTAACCACTATTGTTGATTGTGTGCCCTTTCAAATCGTGTACACCTTGTGCTTGATCTAACAATTGTAATGGTGCCTCGGTTTCCTTGACAGCTGTTAATAACCCATACCAATGTGTAACTTACTTTCTGCATAACAAACTTTCACAGAACTTGGTATAATATGTATTTTAATAATATTGGTAGATCAAAAATCACAATCGTACACATAATTTTATTCATTTAATCCTCTCAAACTGTCTGAAACCTTACAACTTATAATCACTAATGAGACAGGAGTTCAGTGCAGCCCTTGAGCCAAAGAGAAACTGAATGAGAATGGAAGCTATTATAAAAAGCTAAATCAATACATGAGCTTACACAATGCTAATGCCCCTTATGTGAACTTTGTCTTTAATAAACATTCAAAAAGATCAAGAGTATATACTGCACTACTCTTGAAATCACAGCTTAGCAACAAAAACTAGTCCCAAACACACCTGTTCACATACAACAAAAAGTGAGAGTGAAATTTCAATAGAAAGCTTTAACCTTGATTCTTTAATATTTACCCAAGAGAGACAAGAAAAGATTTTAAAATACAGTGCTACTTGCTCAAATGTTATTTAGAGACATACAAAATGGCAAATGAAAAAACAGACGAAAGAAAGGCACATGGAAAACAAGTAACAGCCACTAAAAATAGTGTTTGCTGTGGAAACAGTAAATCTCAGAGTGATATAATTCAGGTCAGTGGATCCCGGAGCTTCTGCCTCAATAGTGAGTGTGACATCTGTCCCTGACTCTGTGTCAGAGGGTGCAGTTAATGTGACACTTCCCTGAGCACTTCCCCCTGGTCCCAGGATCAGAGAGCTGGAGAAAGACATGCTGAAGCCCTGGTCAGTCCGGGCTCTGATAGTGTAATTGCCGTCTGTAGTATTAGTGGCCACTGTAAAGTTGAGACTCATTGGGACTCCAGGCTGTGTAATGTTTTGTGATTGGGCCTGTGGAAAAACAGATACAGTGAGCGCATGTTATTTGTCAGTCTTTAACACCAAACTTTTATGTAAAGTTAAGTGTATTTTGTTTAATATTACAGTTTTTTACACAGTGTCTGTGTACTCAACTGATAGTTCTTACCGTGACAGTTATTCTAGATCCTTTATGTTGGACAGGTGACTGCCTCTGGAATTGACTAACCAATGACGAGTCATTCAACAGCCCTTTCAGCTGCACCACAAACGCCCATTCTGGGATTCTGTCTATGTTGACCAGGAATTCTGTCGCACCAACAGATTTGATAGTTCCATTAACAGCACCAGATCCTGAAGCTTCAACTAGAAGCACGTCAGTCACTGTGACTGAATCTCTTCCAGTCACAGAGACATAGAAAGTAGCATTTCGACCTGATCAACAAACAGAGAAAAGACAGTGAAGACAATATAGTATTAAGTATAAAACCAAGAAACATTTTACTGGTTAATTCAGCGAAATTGCATGAAAAACCTCAACCCAAAGATCTGCATGCAAAAAGGTTTCACGCAGATTCTTATTGAAATGACTAGGTTTTGCCCATGGAATTACATTGCACAATGGTAACTGTGACTGCATCTTAAAACTAAATTTTGTGTGAATGTTTTTTATTTTGAATACTAATTATATGATGCATGTTGCCCGCAACTAACAGAAGACAATTTATTTGGAGAACGGATGGATGAATGATGCATGAAGTACCAATAAAAGGGCGAGTGAAACTCTGTCCCCATGAGTCTCCATGACCTCCCTCAACTATCTCCACAAAGTAAAAGAGGACATCCACAGAACTCTGACCTGTATTCACAGTTGAAGGAATTTTGAATTATGGACTGGCATATGGAGATTTAGAAAGCATAGAAGCATTAGTATTTTACACCTATTTTCAAAATAAAAACTTTACCGATAACTTTTAGGCTGTAGGAGCTTGTAGAGTTAATGCTGATCTTCCATTCCCCTGTCTGGTTGTCAGAGTTGAGTTTTACTCGCTTTAGATTCCCTACAGTCAGGATGCTGCCCAGAGGACCATCTGCCACTGAACCTGACTGAGACACACCTGAAGAAGTGGACAAGAAAATGTATAATTAAATTAAATAAGATGTTATTCGCATTATAATTATTACAATATCCTAACTGCACATCCCAAATATTCTATGGAACCTTAAAGGTACAGTGAGGAAAACAATTATTTGATCCCCTGCTGATTTTATAAATTTTCCCACTGACAAAGAAATCATCAGTCTATAGTTTTAAAAAAAGTTATAAATTCTTTTGCATTTTAATGAGTGAAATATGTATTTGATCCCCCTATCAATCAGCAAGATTTCTGGATCCAAGGTGTCTTTTATACAGGTAACAAGATGAGATTAGGAGCACTCCCTCTAAGAGAGTGCTCCTAATCTCATTTTGTTACCTGTTTAAAAGACACCTGTCGACTGGAGCAACCAATCAATCAGATTCCAAACTCTCCATCATGGCTACAAGACCACCGTCAAGCAACTTGGTGTGAAGGTGACAACAGTTGGTGCAATTATCCACAAATGGAAGAAACACAAAATAACTGCTCAATCTCCCTTGGTCTGGGGCTCCATGCGAGATCTCACATCATGGAATTTCAATGATCATGACAACGTTGTGGAATCAGTCCAGAACTACACGGGAGGATCTTGTCAATGACCTCAAGGCAGCTGGGACCATAGTCACCAAGAAAACAATTGGCAACACAGGTAAATCCTGCAGTGCCCACAAGGCTTCTGCTCATGAAAGCACATGTACAGGCCTGTCTGAAGTTTGCCAATAAACATCTGAATGATTTAGAGGAGAACTGGGTGAAAGTGTTGTAGTCAGATGAGACCAAAATCAAGCTCTTTGGCATCAACTCAGCCATGTTTGGAGGTTTAGGAATGCTGCCTATGACTCCAAGAACACCATCCCCACCATCAAAAATGGAGATGGTTAATCTGCTAAGGGGACGGGAAAACTGCACCGCAATAAGGGGGTGATGGACAGGGCCATGTACCGTCAAATCTTGGGTGAGAACCTCCTTCCCTCAGCCAGGGCATTGAAAATGGGTCATGGAATGGTATTCCTGCATGACAATGACCCAAAACATACGGCCAAGGCAACAAAGGAGTGGCTCAGGAAGACGCACATTAAGGTCCTGGAGTGGCCTATAGTCAGTCTGACCTCTGTGATTGCCAACAAGGGGTTTGCCACCAAGTACTAAGTCATGTTTTGCGAATTGTCAAATACTTATTTCACTCATTAAAATTCAATGATTTTTGTCATTCTGTCTCTCACTGTTCAAATAAACCTACCATTAAATTATAGACTGACCATTTCTTTGTCAGTGGGCAAACATCTAAAATCAGCAGGGGGTCAAATAATTTTTTCCCTCACTGTACACTCCAAAAGTGCATTCATCAAATATGGAGTTGTATGGATTACCATTGTGTTCGTTTTGTGTGGTTTTTGAAGTGTCCACCTGATTAAATGGCATAAGGGCCGGTAAATGTAAACATTTTAATTTATGGGAGAATAATCTATTTAAACACTATAAAACTAATTGAGTGCATGCTGTGCAGTACAGTGTTGATGTACCTGTAGGGCTGTAGAGGGTAAAGACTGGAGAGTCTCCTGTGATATACACAGTCACATTGGACAGAGTTGGATCCAGTACAAATGAAAAGTTTTCTGCCTTGGATGAACTTCTCTCTACCTGAAGAACAGTCACCTTCAAGAAACAGGTTTTGCCACATCAGAGAGTTACAGAGTTACTGCCACAATTACATTTACATTATAAACTGCATGTCATTGTGACATTGTGATCTCATTGTTGGAACGTACCAAGTCAGTGGTGATTACATCTGTAATGACTGTAGTGGCCTGAGATAATGTAGAGATTGTAACCTCTATGGTTTGACCACCAGAAACATGTGCCAGGTCTCTGTAAAACTGTATGTCTGACTGAGACAATGATCTTGATAATGAGACATTCTGTTGACTACGTGTTGAAATAGAGTTTGTCAGCAGGAAAGTGACCTAGAGTGCATGAAGAAAAAAAATGTTAAGACAAGGTATCTCTGATCCTAAATGAAGAAACTAATCAATCAGGCACTCACTTTTGACTGGGTGCTTTGCATCATGGCCACAACTGCACTTTTTAATTCGGTGTCCTTTGCTGAAGCATCAGTGAAAACAAAAATATCTGATGATGGAGGAGCTCTTGTCAAAGTCAACTTTAGATTCATGAAACAATGAAACAAACAAGACAAAAAAGTGTTAGTATTATTATGACTCTCAGTATTGTGGATATTAAAGCTTACCACAATGATTTGTTCTAAATCGAAAATTTTAAAATAAATACTATTTGAGTGTACTGGTTTCAGTGTGAACTTTTCACAGGCTGAATGAAGCTTTATATAACATACACACCAGCAGTCCTGACAAGCACAGCCCTGGGTTTAAACTATGAGACGTTGACAAGGAATTTATTTGCTCTTTGAATTTATCTGCATCCCCAGTTCTTATCAGAGGTCCAAAATCTGTGTATTGAACAATATAAATATGGTGAATATTTTAGTTTTATTTTATTTTAGAGCACCAGTACATAAATGGCTTCCTAAATTTTATGAAACAAAATACTTCATTCATATTACCACAGTGTGTACATATAAAAACTGTTTTTTACAGCACAATATAACTACCCTGGTCATTAAATGGAACTAGAATGTATTCTGAAGGCTCCTCTGATGTTCCTTTCCTGCTGTCTATGATACTGAGGGACACTTTCTTGGCCTCTGCAATGTAATTAGACACACTGCCTGTGACGTCAAATACAAAAGCTAGAACTGAGGTCTGACTGAGGCCCATCAATCTAAGAGAGAAAGAGAGATAAAAGGGAAACACAAATTTAAGCAGTGGTTCTACTGATGTTTACCTAATGTGTGCATTAGAAGCTGGAGATTTGTATGTGAAGAAATGTTAAGGAGATTTGCATGACTTCTAAAAACCCTGCAATACAGTGGTTAAAAGTGCTATGTTAGCAGCATAAAAGAAGGAAGAAGAAAATACCGAAGAAAGGCTTGGTCGCCTGTGGCCAGTCGGATGTCTTCCAGCAGTTCCATAGTAGCGTTGATGGCCATTTCAGCAGCATGGAGGTGAAGGACGCCATGATTTGAACTGATGTCATCCTTATTGATGCCTCCAGTGGGTTCTTTAAAACTGGTCCTGTCAAGAGCGCTGCCATGGCTACACTTGCCTGAAAGAGTTAAATATATTTTTGTTTAAACCAAGTGTTTGTGAGTTTAGTAGCTAGTGGCCTCACTGGGAATTCTGGGCAGCCAATGCTAATGAAAGAGAAGCTAAGCTTCCCTACCTGCAGGTTTGTTTGGAAGAAAAAGGTCAAAATATCCTGAAGTTAATATCTTCTGCTGCAGTACCTCTGTGAGAATGTTGTCAGTGCAGTTATCTCCAACACAGCTTTTGCACGTTTTTGTATTGGAACCTAGACATTTATCCATCCAGAATATATACAAATTACTTGACATATCAAGGTCATATGATACAGCTAAATGAGATACAATTCATAGACTTCTTCAGAAAGTATACAGCACAGTACTTGCTAGATTGTCAAGAGGAAGCTCAGGTTTGATCAGCGTGCTGAAAGGAGCAGTGTTTCCCAGTTCCACCCAGTTACTGTGGCTATAGAAATCCTGCACACAAAAATACATTCTTGATTTTGATTTTTAAAAAATGCTGAACAGCATACAAAATAAAGTAAACTAGTTTACACACGTTTTCAAGGACTAACCGGGAATAACATACCTGTAAAGTATGACATACAGCCCCAAGACTAGTGCGGGCAGACAAATATTTCCCCTTTTGGATGCTGACTTTCACAGCAGCTACACCCTCAGTGATGAGGTCCCGTCCATTTTTAAAATCTTCATTATCAAAATGATGAGCAGTACTGAACTGCTTTCTATCAACAGCTGCATTGCTAAGGGTAGTTTGAACAACTGCCAGATTGAAAGTGGATAGTTTTAACAAGGTTGAATATGAATTTGAGCAGGCTCTCTGGATGGTAGTTGGAGTCAGTTTGTTGTTAATCTGGGGTGGGAAGTAAAGGGGGGGAAATTAGCATTGACCCAATAAAATTAAAAATAATTATAAAAAAAATATTATGAATTTTGCAGCCTTATCTGCACTAAATGCATGGGTAAAATTTACAATAAGAAAAAAATCTTGCAAGATATGGCATCTAAAGCATTAACCTCATTAAGAGTTAACTGGTTTACAACTGGGCTTGTTTCTTTTTGTAGAAAGGCAAAATATGCAATTGCTTTTATTTTAAAATACTTTTTTTTTTTTTTTTTTTTTTACTTTTAAAACACATTTCTGATTGCTTAATGCATGAGACCCGAACCAGCAGTCCAAGTTTAATCCTTGGACCAAAATAGATTTTTTACATTTTAAAGATTTATAAAAGGAGGCCTCTTAAAAGCATAAATATATGTTTTCTCCTGTCTGTTTCACATCATAGCTCATAGTCAGTATTTATTCTTGAATGACATTCAGTGTCATAAGGTTTTGATTCATTTTTTAAACATAGCATAGCAATCAAAGTAGTTCACACTTATTATTCTTTTCTTACTGGTAGTGTAAAGTCTTTCCCCCGGGCAATGGCTGCATTACGACACACTTCCGCCATCTTTCGGAGGAAAGCTGTCTCAGTGATTTGTTGATGGGTGAGGGAGCCATCGCTAGGGAGGATTTTGAATGCTTCAGCCTGAGGGGGCTGAAATAGACCCCACTGGAGGAGAACTATAGCCACTACAAGCAGTGAAATCATGACTGTTGATGATAACTGTGGAACAAATATTTTGGAAATTAATTTCTTACAAAAGTGATAATTTTTTACAAAATATGCCATATTTTCCTTTTCCTTCCTGTGTCTTCAACAATTACCCTGGTGAGTGGAATAATGTTACAAACCTGCAGATTAATGCTCCGTTGGACATGAGTTTGGATGTGCAAACTAGTTGGAATGTCCTATTTCCAACCTCAACAATTTCTCAATCTGATGTCACGGTCACATGTTGACCACATAATATTGTCTTGACAGAACGAGAGTGCTTTGTGTCAATTATGGCAAAAACAGAAAACAATTAACATAAACCCAGATAGCACACATACGTCTGTAAGATGTCTGTTAAAGATCTGGATTGGATTTGAAAAGCATATGCGTTGTACAAACATCCGATAGATTGTAACAGCCAGAGTACAGCAGAGTATTACCAGTTGACGCCACACGGTGGCGCCCCCTTTTTATTTTGTCACTGCGTAACACCTAATGTGGACGCTGGTGAAAGCTACAGACCACGAACGTTCCGTCCGGTTATTATTTTACCGCAGGTAACAGTTATATGCCGTGAGACCTGGCTTGTATGGTCTGCATCTGAGAATAAATGAGCAATGTGAAAATCCCTCCACTTTGTCTCCTGCCTCGCTATTTTATTTCATTACTCGTCTATTTGACATCTGCATTTACATATTTTTCAGATTGTTTGCTCAACTGCAATACATCTGTAGGACGTTTCCTATCCTATCCGTGTCCTAATAAATGCGAAAAGGGTCAAAAAATGCAGTTTTGAGTGGGGTGGCCACTGTCTTGAGGACATCAAAGATTGAAAAATAAAAGTGGCGTCCCGCCAAAACAAATGTTTTGGAGCTCTCTCTTATGACACACCCATTTCAGGTCTTGCAGCACTGTGCTGAATCAAAATGCGTCTTCTCTAACCAAACTCTGATCTAACACATTTGAACTTCCAAATAAAAAGCTTAAATTTAACAGAAAATTCACCATAAACCTGGACATTTTTTATTTATTTTTTTTTATTTTACTGGATGCATTTTAAATAGCATATTTTCCATTTTTTCCTTCTCAGTATAATGAAGTTGTATGAAGACCGGGAATATTTAAAATGTTGTCTTTTGTGTTTTACAGTGTCATACAGTTTAGGAATTAATAATAATTACCAACAGCAATAACCAGCAAGGATAATATATATTCAGTTTTATTTTAAATTATTTTCTAAACGTGCTTTACCAATTGTGCTATAAAAAATTATATTACCTTGCTTAAGAACAATGCATCTGCAGGCTCCGACTGTACATTTATATCCTGTTACATATGATGTGAACATCACACATCAATCTTGTAAGGAAACAAGCAAATAAATGACAGCATACATGATCAAATTTGAGGAAGATAAACTATTTCCATTTTTACCATAATTATATGCTTTTTATAAATAAATACTGTACCATATCAGCAAAATCCATCCACCCAGAGTGTTTATGATTTATAGAATCCCATAAATATAGAAGAGGTACTGAATGAGAATGAAAGCCAAAAGAAAGTAACACATGTTTAATCAGGTTTGTGCAATGTTACCCGCCCTTTACAAACAGATAGGGTTTCGGCTGGAATGAAGACTGGTTTCATTCCCCAACACCTTGTTGGTCTTAAGAAGGATCTAACCAGTCCTTGTTGGTCAAGGAGCAAGATTTTTATCATCCATTCAGGTGCAAGGACTAATGTTCAAATTGTTGTTCAGGGACCAACAAAACATACTGACCAGAAACACGCCTAAAAAATCAGGACATGCTGGTTGGGCCTTAAAGGAGAAGTCCGGTGTGATATTGATCTAAAGTGTATTGAATCATGATACCGAGTGTGAACGTACCTTGCATATCTCATCTCGGTTTGTGTCCTGCAGTCCGAAATCTGGGGTCAGTTAGCCGATGCTAACAACAGGTTGAAATCAAACAAAACTGTTTAAATGTCAGATAAGATAAAAGAAAGCATCTTGACTTCATTCCCCACAACTGTTCTTACAAACCATATAGACCATGACAACGTTTTAATGCCGAATAAGACAAAGCATGCAAGGCTAGAATGAAAATTGGCAGTCCTGCATGAGTAGACACCCCAGTACCTGCAGGAAACTAAACATTCGTGTTTAATGATAAATGACAGCTGTGGGGTGAACTGTCAGTCCTTGATTGCATAATCAAAACAAAGTAAAAAATTAAATAGCAAGCATATTAGACAGGAAATGAAAGCATTTAATTGCCTGGTCAATATAATCTAAGCATTTGTGCTGACTGAATCAGAAATGTGCCATTTTATTTTAACATTCCCCAAATAGGAGTGAGTTGGAATTTCTTAATTCATGAAATGATAATATTACTCCAGTTTTATCTGCGCTAAATGAGACAAGATTTTGCAATGTAATTAGTTGACCTAAACCCAGCTGTTACAGTGGACATGTCTAAAACACTTGGTGTTAGGCATTATTTTTTAATTACAGATCTTAAAATGATTGCTCCCCTCCGGGAACTCGAGCTGCATCCGAAAACACTATGGGAAACGCCATTGGCGAACCACCAGTGGCGGTTCTAGGCGGGGGCCAGAGGGGGCCAGTGCCCCTGTGTCAGCACACTTGGCCACTCCACTGGCCCCCCTAAATCTGGAATCGTTTCTGGAATTTTTTATTTTCCACAACCGAGCATCGGGTATGTAGCCAGTTTGGAAGAGAAATATATTTTATTTTATTTTTGTGATGAACTTCTCAAAACATCTGCATTATTGCGTGTAGGGACTTCTATTATGATATGTTATTCAAATGGGACTCTTATCAGTGTTGCGCTATGCCTTTGGGAGTGCGGGAGTTACGTCAGCCTCAGACCACGATTGAATGCTGGCGAGGCAAGACGCTTAAAAGTTTCTCCTCATCTCCCGGTTAATTTCGGTATGTTATCAGTGTTCAGTTAACTAAAGTTTGTTAAATTCTAAACAGTATGTGTTCTAAATGGGATTATACATATGTATTTCTGTGTATTGTGCGATTTTTATGTGATTTGTGCCTGACGCACGTGACACTAATTAATCGGTGGTTTGTGCACAGTGTGAAACACGGAGAGAGGATAGCGTGGTGAACGTGATTGTCTGATTAAGTGTCCCATGTGTTCCAGGTATGTTTAGTTCTTCAATTTAAACAGTGAAAAGTGATTTAAATAATAATATATGTGAATTGGTGAATATTATGTTTCTATTGTTGTTAATTTCTCATTCCACTTATACTGAAAACCAATCTGCTTTAATTTAGATTATGCACTTATGCATTTAATGTTCCCTTGTATTATTGTTGTGGTGATTTTTTGGGGAATGTTTGTATGCTGTTTGTGTAAACATTAATTCAATACATTATTCATTGTTAATGATACATGTGGAAATGAAAACATTCAAACAGTAATTTTATTTTTATATTTTCTTTATTAATGCTTAATGAAGTACACAATGTTGAAAAAGCTGTTGTAATTGTCGTCAGCCTCAGACCACGATTGAATGCTGGCGAGGCAAGACGCTTAAAAGTTTCTCCTCATCTCCCGGTTAATTTCGTGTGAAACACGGAGAGAGGATAGCGTGGTGAACGTGATTGTCTGATTAAGTGTCCCATGTGTTCCAGGATCAATTAAAAGTGGTGTTTTGAAGCCGTCCCGCTGTTTCCAGAGTGAAATCTATTATGTGCAGATTGGGATCTGCTACATAAAACTGGTGCCGTGACCTTCCAGGATACAACCGATCAGAAGCAGCCGATCACCGGGGGTTGACCGTCTACGTGGGACTATTTCTGTGACTTTTCTGGATCCAGCAAGACGGCCGCAGTCGCCAGCCAGGTGTCAAGTCGAGGATCGCGTCCTGCCTTCCAGTGTCAGATAATGAACTTCTCTTATTTCCGCTACATTCAGTTTTCTCAACATTTTTAAGACATTGACTTTTGAACTGGACATTTAATCAATTTAATGAGTTCTATATGAGTGACCATTACGGCCAGTAAGATGTACAACATGTCTACACCAGTCTTGGGGAGGGGTAGAGGATTAATTGGTATGGATGGTGTTGTGAGACATAAAGAAAACAATCAATCTTGTAATGTTAATCTGCGTTATTCACAAGAGGGGGAGAACTTTAATTCTGGCGCTGCTTTTACACCCACTCCTGTCATTGATGACTCTCGGTTGCAGATAACAGAGTTCATTGAAGAGCTGGGTAGCCAAATTGGTGATAGCATTCTTGACAGGCTTTTAGCTGATCGTAGTCCTTCATTGGGGCATCAGACTAACCCCTTAACAGTTCCCCTCAAAAGTGAGCTCGCTAACACTACTCTTGACTTATCCAAGTTGAACCTGATTGTACGATCTGACAATAGAGAACCCCCCATTTTCCGTGGTGACGGTACAGATAAACACTCCATTCATGAATGGATAGAGTTAATGGAGGTTTACTTACAGAAGTGTGACTGTCCAAAAGTAGAGCATTCCAGTGAGGTTCTCAATCACCTTTTGGGTAGAGCTAAAAACATAGTCAAAGTGGGGCTAAAAAGTAACCCCTCGCCTGATAAGGTTGTTACCCCTGAAGTAATTTACAAAATACTTCTACGCTATTTTAGTGAAAGCCCAGAGTCTTGTCTCCCACTAGCAGACTTTTATTCTACACTTCCCCATGCTAGAGAAAGCCCTGTTGATTACTGGGTCCGTCTCAATAACGCAGCCGAAATCGCAGATAAACACCTGCAGAAACAGGGTAGTCAAATGAAGAACATTTCTCAGGAAGTCGCAATGATGTTTATTCGGAACTGCCCTGATGATGGGCTTTCTAATGTGTTCAGATACAAGCCTGTTACCAAGTGGTCATCGGCAGAGGTGCAAGAAGCCATCGATGAGCATCAAAGGGAGTCTAGAACAAAAAAGCTGCACTGCCGCTCTCTTCCTGAACGATCGTTTCAAGTGGCAACTGCCGCTGTCAGCAATGCAGAAATGGCTTCTGTGGAAAATACTGCTGTGAATGCAGCAACGTACATTCCCAGTACACCGACCATAAAGCCTGAGACCACCACACTGCCTTCATCCACGGCCTTGACTGACACTGGTACGTTAGAGCGGGTGCTTAACATGCTGGAGAGGGTGCTTGAGCGTACTAATGTACAGGCTGCCCCTGATAGATCTCAGTCGCCATCTTGGTCTCGTCCATCCAGATGTCGTGTCTGTGGTGAGAGAACCCATTCTACACGGTCTCATTGCATGTCTGAGAGAAGATGCCTAATTTGCTTAGAAGTTGGTCACCAGCGCAGGTCCTGTCCTAGGAGGAGTGCGGAGGCTGGGAGCCACTCACAGGTTCAGGGAAACTGACACGCCCGCACTGGGGAGGGGATAGTGCGGGTGAAGAAAATCAGACCCTCCAAGATGATGCATCGAGCATATATGAGTTAACTTGCAGGTCAGTGACAAGTGATAATGTGGTTCTGTTTCAGAATGTGACCCAACTGGCACGGGCAGATAGCCTTTTCTATACCAATGTTTTAGTTAATGACACCGTCCCTCTAAGAGCCTTGTTGGACAGTGGGTCTATGGCTTGCACTATCAGTGAAGTTGCAGAGTCCCGTTTACTTGATGCAGGTTTGTCTCTGGATCCATGCAAGATGCAAGCCAATGTTATGCTAGTCGGATGTGGTGGAGTTCAAGTTGCGCCAAAGTGTATGTACCAGTTGACGATGAGAGTATACGAGCATGAAGTCAGCGTACCTACGCTGGTCGTTACAGGACAACGAGACGAGTTAATACTGGGCACAAACGTTCTTAAATTTATCTTGAGTCAGCTTAAGCAGAACCCCAAATACTGGCGTGTTGTTAATAGGCCTGAATCGACAGAGGAGGCAGAAGTCGAGCAGTTTCTTAATATACTTTCTGGCCTTAACAGATGGAGAGGTAATGAGATGCCTGATGTCATTGGAACCGCCAAACTGGTCCAGGCTGTCACATTGCTGCCTAAGCAGGAGCATCTGGTTTGGGCCAAGTTGCCTCCTACAGCACCTATTTCAGAAGGCAGTGCGGTGTTGATTGAACCTGCTAAGTCACCAACCCATAAGAAGGATATCATAGTAGGACGTGTGGTGGCTTCTATGACTGCTGACAGGTGGGTGCCAGTTCGAATGCTGAATCCATATGACAAGCCCGTCCTTTTGAAGAAAAATTCAAAGGTAGCCAATGTTTCACCGTGTGTGGCATTGGAAGATTTAGAATCAGATGTGGAGCGAAGCTTCGAGACTGTCGGAGCCCTGAGCCAAGCTGTGCATGATGGACCATTCAACACAGACTTTCATGAAACACTGCTAAAGCTGGGATTGGGTGACTTGGACATTGATTCTTGTGAAGTTTCATCTCAGTGGAAAGGCCAGCTAATGCGTTTGGTCCAGAAGTACGAACATGTATTCTCAAAGCACAAGCTAGACTGCGGAACAGCAAAAGATTTCGTGCATCGCATTCATCTGTCTGACAACCGGCCGTTCCGTTTGCCTTATCGGCGTGTGCCACCAGGGCACTACCAGAAACTACGGCAAGTGTTATCAGAGATGGAAGAGCGGGACATCATTCGCAAATCCAGCAGCGAGTGGGCCTCTCCCTTAGTCCTTGTGTGGAAGAAGAGTGGGGATCTTAGAGTCTGCGTTGATTATCGCTGGTTAAATTCACGCACCACAAAGGATGCACACCCTCTTCCTCACCAGGCCGATTGTCTCGCTGCTCTAGGAGGGAATGCGTTGTTCAGTGCAATGGACCTCACATCTGGCTTCTACAACATCCCCATGAGTGAGGAAGACAAGAAACTGACTGCCTTTACCACTCCTCTTGGACTTTATGAATTCAATCGTCTTCCACAGGGACTGTGCAACAGTCCAGCGAGTTTCATGCGGCTTATGATGAGTATATTTGGGGACCAAAACTTTCTTACCCTGCTGTGTTATCTGGACGATCTCCTAGTGGTGGCTCCTTGTGAAGAAAAGGCCCTGGAAAGGTTAGAGATGGTCTTTGAGCGATTGAGTGCTCACGGGCTGAAGTTGGCACCAAAAAAATGCTACTTCCTAAGACGGAATGTCAGGTTTCTCGGTCACATTGTGAATGAGCACGGCGTTGCAACTGATCCTGACAAAATTGCAGCCATTACCGCTGTCACTGAAAAGGACCTCATGATGGATGACGGAGTCTCACCTTCCCCGAGGAAGATCAAATCCTTTTTGGGCATGGTCATGTATTACCAGCGGTTCATCCCCAATTGTTCCAGTATTGCAAAACCTCTCTTCACGTTGACCGCTGCAACCAAAGGAAAAAAAGGTTACTCAAGGGGTGGTGCTGTTTTCAGGAAACTCCGCTCATCAGACTGGACGACAGAATGTGCCCTGTCCTTTGAACAACTTAAGTCGGCCCTTTTGAAATCTGTAGTCTTGGCGCACCCTGACTTCACCCAGCCGTTTATCCTCTCTACGGATGCCTCATTGGATGGTATAGGGGCAGTTTTATCACAAGTCCCTGTGGGGGAGTCCAAGGCACGGCCAATCGCCTTTGCAAGTAAGGCGCTTACTCGAGCTCAGTCCAACTACCCTGCGCACCGTCTCGAATTTCTCGCATTAAAATGGTCTGTCTGTGACAAATTTAGCCATTGGCTAAAAGGACACCCTTTCACAGTCTGGACAGACAATAATCCATTGACTTATATTTTAACAAAGCCGAAATTAGACGCGTGCGAACAGAGGTGGGTGGCTAAGTTGGCCCCCTACACGTTCGACATCCAATATATACCCGGGACCAAGAATGTGGTTGCTGACGCACTGAGTCGTCAACCGTTTGTCCCTAGTCATGTGAGCCATAGACTTGTGGCTGAGCCTTACGATCACCTACTGGGACAGTCTGAGCTGATAAGAGAAGAAACGGTACAGGATTCGTTTAGGCTCAGTGCAAACAGCCAGCATTTTGGACATCCGTTAAAGCAGTGTTCACTGACTTCTGACCAAGTTTCTGCTATCTTCGAAGCTCATACGAAGTGGGTAATGGGAGCTGAAGGTAGAGTAATTTCCTGGCTAGCTCAAGAAACACAATGGATGAGGCCTGCTGGTCAGAACCCCCTACCTGTCTACTCTCTGGAAGAGCTTCGAGAGAAGCAAGAAGGTGACCATGTTCTCTCAAGAGTTCTTCTCTATGTGTGTCGAGGGAGAAGGCCATCTCGGAGAGAAAGAGCCAAGGAACCTTACAAGGCTTTGAAACTGTTAAAGCAATGGGACAGATTGAAGCTGTTGGATGGCATACTATACCGTGTCCGCAAAGATCCAGTGACTAAGTTTACACGTTACCAGTTCATAGTTCCTGAATCTCTGGTCAGTGAAGTCTTGCGTGGCGTCCATGACGAGGCAGGCCATCAAGGCCAAGGAAGAACATTGTCTTTGGCTAGACAGAGATTTTCATGGGTTGGACTAGAGAGTGATACCCGAGACTATGTGAGGTGCTGTCAGCGATGTGTGGTCAGCAAAACCCCTGAACCTGAAGGGCGAGCCCCTTTAGAAAGCATCCGAACCGTCAGTCCATTGGAACTGGTCTGTATAGACTTCTGGTCTGCCGAGGACTCTTCTGGCAAGAGTGTAGATGTTCTTGTGGTAACTGACCACTTTACAAAAATGGCGAATGCGTTCCTATGCAAGAACCAAACAGCATCTCAAGTCGCTCGTCAATTGTGGGATAAGTTCTTTTGTGTTTATGGATTCCCACAAAGAATCCATTCAGACCAAGGAGCAAACTTTGAGAGCAGGATGATTAAAGAACTGTTACAGATTGCTGGCATTCAGAAGTCACGTACCACAGCATACCACCCAATGGGCAACGGCCAAGTCGAGAGGTTTAATCGCACCTTGGGTAATATGATCAGGGCGTTACCCCCAAAAGCTAAACAGGACTGGCCGCAAATGCTGCAAACCCTGACGTTCGCTTACAACAGTACAGCCCATGAATCAACTGGCTACGCTCCGTTTTTCCTTATGTTTGGTCGTATTCCCAGACTGCCAGTTGATTTAATGTTCCAGAGTGTGGACCGTGATAACAACTTTGCAGACTATGATCAGTACGTGAGAAAGCTGAAGGATAATCTCAAGGAAGCTATGTTAGTTGCTCAGGCCAACAACACCGCGAGTCAACGACGGCAAACTGACTATTACAACAAAGACGTCAAAGGCAGAGACATTGAGGAAGGCGATTATGTGCTGCTTGCCAACAAAGGAGAGCGTGGACGGCGCAAGCTAGCCGACAGGTGGGACTCAACATTACATGTTGTGGTATCTGTGGACACAAGATGCCATACCTACCGTGTCAGGAACACTCGAACGAATCAGGAGAAGGTGGTTCACAGAAACTTGCTCTTACAAGCCAACTTCTTGCCTGTTGAAGAGAGAGAAGAACCAATCTCGGATGAATCGAAATTGGACTACGAAACTGATGAGTCTACAAGTGATACTACTGTTGATGGATCAGAGGATGCTAGTAACGATATTGATGGACCAGTTCATCCCCCAGTTTGTCCATTAAGTGGAACTCATCACTCATCAGTGGAAGAGGGAATGAAAGATCCAAATTCAAGTACAGGACTAGAGCATGTCCTTGATGGATCTGTTCTTGAAAGTGAGAATCTGGAAGCCACTCAGAGTTCTGAGACGGACCTTTCTGATATGGAAGTAGAGGAAATTGAACATGACGTGACAGAGTCAATACCATCTGACCAAGTCCCTGGAGAGATCTTTCCACCCCCTTCTGAAACCGCTCACCCAGTAAGAACAAGGGCTGGCAGATTGGTAAAGCCAGTTAATAGACTTATCCAAATTATGACCCAGAAAACCCTACTGCGTAGCCCTTCACTTAGCCTTCTCTGGTCAAAAGCTTCTTAAGTCAGGGTGGGATAGAAAAAACAAAAACCCTGTTAGTCTTATTCATCTGGGGTGTTGTTTGAGTAGTGATCATTTCAAGTATCTTTGAAATAGTGTTTATGGCACTGTTTGTTTGCGGGAAGACACTTGAGAGTCTGGCCAACTTTCTTTTGCCGCCCTCCCAGTAAGTTGGGTAACACATATGTTGCATGAAGATACTGTATTTTCGATAGAGTGCGATCACATTCCCCAGTGTCCATTTGTCACTAGTACTGAACTAGTTTTGTGAAGTTCAGCGGGGTGAATGTAGCCAGTTTGGAAGAGAAATATATTTTATTTTATTTTTGTGATGAACTTCTCAAAACATCTGCATTATTGCGTGTAGGGACTTCTATTATGATATGTTATTCAAATGGGACTCTTATCAGTGTTGCGCTATGCCTTTGGGAGTGCGGGAGTTACGTCAGCCTCAGACCACGATTGAATGCTGGCGAGGCAAGACGCTTAAAAGTTTCTCCTCATCTCCCGGTTAATTTCGGTATGTTATCAGTGTTCAGTTAACTAAAGTTTGTTAAATTCTAAACAGTATGTGTTCTAAATGGGATTATACATATGTATTTCTGTGTATTGTGCGATTTTTATGTGATTTGTGCCTGACGCACGTGACACTAATTAATCGGTGGTTTGTGCACAGTGTGAAACACGGAGAGAGGATAGCGTGGTGAACGTGATTGTCTGATTAAGTGTCCCATGTGTTCCAGGTATGTTTAGTTCTTCAATTTAAACAGTGAAAAGTGATTTAAATAATAATATATGTGAATTGGTGAATATTATGTTTCTATTGTTGTTAATTTCTCATTCCACTTATACTGAAAACCAATCTGCTTTAATTTAGATTATGCACTTATGCATTTAATGTTCCCTTGTATTATTGTTGTGGTGATTTTTTGGGGAATGTTTGTATGCTGTTTGTGTAAACATTAATTCAATACATTATTCATTGTTAATGATACATGTGGAAATGAAAACATTCAAACAGTAATTTTATTTTTATATTTTCTTTATTAATGCTTAATGAAGTACACAATGTTGAAAAAGCTGTTGTAATTGTCGTCAGCCTCAGACCACGATTGAATGCTGGCGAGGCAAGACGCTTAAAAGTTTCTCCTCATCTCCCGGTTAATTTCGTGTGAAACACGGAGAGAGGATAGCGTGGTGAACGTGATTGTCTGATTAAGTGTCCCATGTGTTCCAGGATCAATTAAAAGTGGTGTTTTGAAGCCGTCCCGCTGTTTCCAGAGTGAAATCTATTATGTGCAGATTGGGATCTGCTACAGGTGCAATACACAGTTTTTCCTACAGGTGACAGTAATGATGCTTGTGTGCCAAAAGGAAAAGATTACGCAAAGATTACCACAACAATGTCGAGTCTGTGTGCCCTCGACGAGGTTACGTCTACATCATATAGGTAATGAAAATATTTTGTAAAATATAATGAAAATGCATATCATTACACATTATATTAAAATACTGACCTATATTTTCCGGTGCGTTGCGCATGTTAAATCTGCATATAATAAGTTAAAGCAGTCGTGACTCGTGCGTATACAACGAATCAGCTGCTGCAAGAGAACATGTAACCTGAATTTCTTAAATTAAAGAAATTTATTTTGTTAATGAAATGAGATAAAATGTAACTTAAATTTATTGTGGTAAATGTTTGATAAAATTAAAATAAATGGTCTGTCATTCCCAAAGACAAATTAGCACAAATCAAGTAATCAATACAGTTTATTCTGTCCTGTATTTGAGAGACCACTTTTCATTTACACATTTTCATAATTTTCCCATTTGCAGTTAAAATGAAGAGAAAAAAATCCTAAGGACAGAAGTGACAGAGTGAGCAATTTGGGTGTTTTGAGTACACAAGCGTGCAAATAAATTGAATCTTGAAGAATTCGTTGATGTGTTTGCAAGGAACCACAACAACCGCAGAATACAACTTTTGTAACCCTGAAATTCCATGTGAAAAACATTTTTTTACATGAGTGTTTAGTTTACATGGCATTTACATATCACATGTGAAATATTTTAAATTCATGTTTTTTTCTTAGTGTAAAGAAAATACCTGAAAATGTGACTCATTTTTAGATGACTGCTTAAGTTGATTTTTGGATATCTTGTTTGTGGGTAGTTTTACATTAATGTATATACATTTAAGATGCAGAAAGTTGCCTAAATGTTATTATTGTTGTCCTTGTTATCCTGACTATAGACAATGTGATGTAAAAAAAAATGACATTAATGGAACATTCATTTGAGCTTAACTTGTTTTATTAGCTTATTAATTTGCTTCTAGAGAAAACATTAATGAAAAAGTGAAAAATGACTGAAAAATAATCATAACAAATGTTAGCGTGCCCCCTAAAAGCATAAGTGGCCTCTGCCTGGACCCCCCAGTTACAGTAGTCTAGAACCGCCACTGCGAACCACGCTCTGAATATTGTGTGTAACCAGTTCAAAGGAAGGGCAAGACGTCATGAGTGGGTGATGTAAGCGACCAGGAAGTATAAAAGTACGTGCAGCTGAACTGGCGTCAGCTTCAGTCATTTCAGCAAAGCA